>NC_133774.1:133493669-133505927 GCF_003597395.2 Chelonoidis abingdonii
CTGTCTTCTCAGACTATGAGAAGATTCTTTCTATTTACTAATCTTCATGTTCCAAACTGTGTAAGTACAGGTAGAAAAACAATAAATATGGCCTTTTATATGTTGTTGGTTGTTATTACGATGTGTAGTAGTTTGGACGGGAATGTTTAAATTGTATCTCTTTTTCGAATAAGGGTTGTTTATTAACAATTTTTCTTTTGAAGCATTGAATCCTGTATTATGTCAATCTTGATACAGAGAAATAGTTGATTGTCTTTTTTCTTTTCTTCTATATTTATTATATAGGAAGTTTCTAATTTAAGACTTGTTTGGATTCTTTCTCTCTGGGTAGGCTAAGGAAACGAAGGGGAGCGAGAATTCTCTCTTTGTAGGTGGAGATTTCGGAGGGTGAAACTCCTGCAGCACCAGGAATTGGTGGGAGGGAGGAGAGATTAGAATCTTTTTATGTTCCTTGTATTTGGGGGTTGTCTCTTTTGTGGATAGAGGAGACATGCTTTTGTCAGTTGTGATGCATAAAAGACTTGCATCAGTACTACTCCAAGAGTTTCGTTCACCAAGAGAGGAACAGTCTGGGTGGGAGAGCAGAGGGGCAGGGAAGTGGGTTATTATCCTTTGATTGTGAGGACATCAAAGAGTTCTGAGTTGGGGCTCCCAGGGGAAAGATTTGGGGACAGAAGTGAGGCAGCAGCTTAATTCCTGTCTGGTGGCTGCGAGATAAAGATCAAGCTGGTAATTAAGCATTGGAGGAATCTCATTGCTAGGCACCCCAGATTTCTGGACGCTAAGGTCCAGGATTTGAGGCATTAGCTGATATGAGTGGCTAGCGGTGGAGTAAGGGAATCCAGAAGCCAGTAGATATTATTTTTCTTTTTCTCTGCCTAGGGGCTTTTAGGCAGAGAGAAAGGGTGTTGGTTTTGAAAAGTGCAGAGAGGAAATTTTTGGTAATTTTCTGCTGCTTTGGTGGCTTGCTATTTTAGAGAGACAATGGAGACCATTAGGTGACATTAAGGGTCGTCTTTTGTTAACAATTAGCAACTCCCAATTGGCGAGTCAAGATACCACAGCAAACCACACACCAGGTAAATAAAGACGGTCTTTTTTTTGGTTACATTTACATATCTAAAACGTTAGCTAGGAAAACTTAAACAAAGAGTAGCTAGGCAGATCCAGGAGACACGAGAGAAGCGCAGCAGTATTAGACAAAAAACACCAGAAGAGGCACCCAACACAAGAAAAGGAACCATGACTACAAAGATGCCTCTAAGCAGGAACGAGCGAGATAGAGCAGAGAACAATCAAAGACAGCAGACACAGGCTGCGGGACCTGGAAAAAAAGTGACAAGAGGATGGAGCTGAGAGAAAAAGAAAAAGACACTGCCAACAAAAGAGAAGAAGCAGCCAAAGATGCAGCCTTCCAACGAGAGATGGAAAAACAGAGGCAGGCCTACAAACAGGCCCTAGCATTAGAACAGGCTAAGCATCAGAACGCAACCAGTCCTAACCCCCCGTCGCCAGTTGTTGTTCAACCGCACAAGAAATTTCCCAAATACAAGGCAGGTGATGACACTGAGGCCTTCTTAGAAAATTTTGAAAGATTTCACTAAGCCAGTGACAGATATGAACTCCTGGATCACTATACAAGTCCTACCATGGAGTCACAGACTGTTCCCTTGGACTTGCCAGTCTATCTTGCCACCCATGCAAGCTGGTCTTAGAAATAAATGGCCATTTACACCAAAAATCACAAAATGCTCAGGTTGCTGCCAGTGCCGAGACCAATCACTTACCCCAGATCAATTGGTACCCTAGATCTTACACCAAAGACAATGTCTGTAGCCAATTCTGTAATTAACTAACTAAAGGTTTATTAACTAGGAAAAAGGAATGAGTGTTATTTACAGCTTAAAGCAAGCAAACACATATACAACAAATGAGTTGCAATCTAAATCCTAAGAGTGACAGAGTTGTAGTGATCTGTCAATTCAAAATGTCTTTCAGCAGATGTCTTTCAGCTGAACCTGAGGTATCCCCTGGAGATCTCTGCCATAGTTTAATATCTTTAGCCCTGTGAGAGTTCAAATAGCAAAGAGATATAAAATTTTCACATCAACTATTTTTATTCCCCTCTTCCAGCATTGAAACTGATGGGATGAGGCCTTCTGCACGTACTTCTCCACGGGTAGATGGGGCAATTAAGAAAGCATTTGTCTCATAATACCCCACTTAATTTTTGATAGTCCTCCTGGATGGACAGGGGAGGACAATTCCCATACCTGGTTTCACAAGCTCAGAGCAAACATTTTCAAAGTTATAAAGCAAAATGTATATATACCTCTACCCCAGTATAATGTGACCTGATATAACATGAATTCGGATATAATGCAGTAAAGCAGTGCTCCGCTGCACGCTCCAGCGGATCAAAGCAAGTTGGATATAACACGGTTTCACCTATAATGCGGTAAGATTTTTTGGGTCCTGAGGACAGCATTATATCAGGGTGGAGGTGTATTTCTTCATAGCCTGGAATACAGACATTACAATTCAGGCAGCAACTTAAAAGCATTTCATAGAGTCTAAACACTAAATACATTCTTATAAAACTGATACCTATTTAAACAAAACTAATACACAGGTGAGCTGGTTTGGGTTCCAGCTAGAAGTTGGTCAGTTCTTAGCTACTGCCTAAGGCTGGTACTTGGTTTAATGTGCATCACAGTTGGGTGCTGAGTCCCTTTGGAAATTTGAGGACGCTCACATATTGGGTAGTGGATAGGGTCATAGAAGCATAGGAACATGGTTTTATTCATTTTAAAATGTTAAAGACATGTCAGATGGCCAAGCTGATGATGTGTTAGAAATGTAACTTACTCTTCATCTTCATTTTTACCTCCAGGATTTCTCGACTTTAATGTTGCGGTAACAGTTTGTATACAGTCTGTTAGTAAGTGTGTAATGTACTTGGGGGGGCGTACGGAGGAAAGGCACTGTATAAATACAAAGTCAATATTCTCCTCACTCACTATAAAGGAAAAACCAATGTTAGTCCAACTGCACCCAGCCCCAGAAAGCAGCCCCTCTGTCAGCTCCACTCTCAGGAACCTTCATCACATACACAAACTGGAATATCTGAACAATAAGGAAGATGCAATGACAAGAATTCCTCTGGACACCGATCAGTAGTGACCACAGCTTCTGTCTAATCTGCACTGGGAGCTTTTCAGATGACAGGAAATCTGCTGTTACCAGATTCAGATATCAAAGATTTGCAAAATGCCCCTGAAAGCCCATCACTTCTTCAGCTTTCCTCATTTCCTCTTTGACATGCATGAAATAAGACATTGTTTTCCTGAGTTCTTCTTTTAAAATATTCACACACCACAATGTATTGCATCAAACCGGCATGAATGAGCTACTCTGTGTGTAGAGATTTCCCAAGCACTGTATTTCCTAACTTTTTCTGAATATTTTATCATGCATTCCTGGTTGTTCCGGTCATTAAAATAGCTAACAATTTTCCCTTCCTTTTTTTTTTTTTTAACTATTACTATACTGACCCTCAACATATTACAATACTTGTTATCCTTCCTCGGGGACTATGGAAATGAGGATGAAAAGTGATGACCTAGGTTTCCTATGGGAGATAGTAGGGGAATTCAGGGGACTTTGGCGTAATCTCATCTTTGTTTTAACACCTCCTGTTGTGTTTCACAAACTAGGTGAACAGATAACACCCTCAACAGGTGAAAATAGGGAGGTAGTATAACCTAGTGGATAGTGCATGGGACTAACAGACACATGTTCTGTTACTAGCTCTACCACTGATCTGCTGTATGACCATGAGTAACTCACTTCACCTCTGCTTCCCTTTGCCTACTTAGGTGTAAGCTCTTCAGGACAGTGACTTTCTATGTGCTTAGCACAATGAGCCCCCAATCGCAGAAGAGGCTGTAAATCCTACCATAATATAAATAGCATTCGTCCTTATGACGCAGTAGTACCACGTCTAGACTACGACATAGGTGTGGACAGACACACAAGTGCACTGTTTTACTGCACACATGGCATTCATCATAGCTATTGCTATTGTCGTTATAAAAGAATGTACTGTAAGAGAGAGAAAAATGGACTCATCAACCTATCAGGACTCAGGAAAGGTCTGAGGGGGCAGATCAGTGACAGTGATACACGGTATGTATTTTTCAGTGAATGGATATGACTGAGTAAATGGCATCTCGTTGTTTCCCGACTCTCCTTCTGAATGTTCAAAGATGCAGTCAGACTCTCATTAACAGAAAACCAGTGTGTGCACCACAAAGACCTCTTTGCAGTATTTAGGATGTGCAGTAACTAGAGCTGCAACAAAACCAGAGTGAAGTAAAATAGCTATTCTGGAAACTTGAAAGCAAGACTTCCTGACAATCCTCTCATTGTGCAGTTGGTCCCTTAAACATGAAGCCAGCTACTGTGATCAAACTGAAACTTATAAAGTACAAACTAAATACTTGCGTAGCAGTTTGGATGTGAGATTCAGTCTGATTGGTGTAAAAGGCACAGGGACAGTCTCTGTGCTCTGTGCTTGTACAGCACCTAGCACAATGGGGTCCTAGTCCGGGAGTTGGGCTCCTAGGCGCCAGGGCAATGTCAATAATAATAGTAGTGCTTTCAGGCACTTCCTGAACAGGGGGTGGTGCATAAGGAGGCACGGTGCAGAGACATGGCTCTGAGTCACACACAGTTCCTTCCCTGCTTTCCCCTTGTTCCAGGGGTTAGTGACTTGCTGCCAGCCAATCCCGAGAGCAATTTATGCCACACATGCCACTGTATGTGGTTCATCTACACTAGGTAATGTGCTCGGAGAGTGGAGCCAAGGCACTGCCTATTCCCCACCCACCTACTCTGCGGGTTGTGTTTGGTATTAGTTGCTCCCCAGGGCCAAATTCTGATATCATGACATTCACTGAAGGGTCCCTTACTCCACAAGCAGTCCCCTTGAAATCAGTGTGAGGGAGGGTGTCAAAATCTAACCCTCTGTGACTACAGCATATATTTTTCCTGTGTCTGACTGCTTTATTTCCCATTTCATTCCTTCCTTTTCTCAGTCACAAGATAAAGGTGTAGATCTTCTCCCCAGGCACCCCTTTTCCTTGGTGGCTACCGGGCCCTTCCAGTTGTGGCCTTGGCTCTCTCAAGGCCTTATCTTTCCAATCAATGGAAAGACCTTCACTGACTTCAGCCAACCTGGATCAAGCCCTGAGTCCTAAAATATTGCTCTCCTGGCCATTGCCCTCTGACCACTGCTGCTGTCTCCTCTTTCACCCTCCCCTTTCTTATCACAGAACTATGGAACCAGAGGGTAAGATGGGACCGCAAGGGCCATCTAGTCTAACCCCCTGCCAAGGTGCAGGATTTGTTGGGTCTAAACCACCCCAGACAGATGGCTATCCAGCCTCCTTTTGAAAACCTCCCTAGGCAGTCTGTTCCACTGTTCCACTGTTTCATAGATTCATAGACTCTAGGACTGGAAGGGATCTCGAGAGGTCATCGAGTCCAGTCCCCTGCCCTCATGGCAGGACCAAATACTGTCTAGACCATCCCTGATAGACATTTATCTAACCTACTCTTAAATATCTCCAGAGAAAGTTTTCTCCCTCCTCCTGATGACACCCTTTTAGATACCTGAAAACTGCTATCATGTCCCCTCTCAGTCTTCTCTTTTCCAAACTAAACAAACCAATTCTTTCAGCCTTCCTTCATAGGTCATGTTCTCAAGACCTTTAATCATTCTTGTTGCTCTTCTCTGGACCCTCTCCAATTTCTCCACATCTTTCTTGAAATGCGGTGCCCAGAACTGGACACAATACTCCAGTTGAGGCCTAACCAGCGCAGAGTAGAGCGGAAGAATGACTTCTCGTGTCTTGTTTACAACACACCTGTTAATGCATCCCAGAATCACGTTTGCTTTTTTTGCAACAGTATCACACTGTTGACTCATATTTAGCTTGTGGTCCACTATGACCCCTAGATCTCTTTCTGCCATACTCCTTCCTAGACAGTCTCTTCCCATTCTGTATGTGTGAAACTGATTGTTCCTTCCTAAGTGGAGCACTTTGCATTTGTCTTTATTGAACTTCATCCGGTTTACCTCAGACCATTTCTCCAATTTGTCCAGATCATTTTGAATTTTGACCCTGTCCTCCAAAGCAGTTGCAATCCCTCCCAGTTTGGTATCGTCTGCAAACTTAATAAGCTACTTTCTATGCCAACATCTAAGTCGTTGATGAAGATATTGAACAGAGCCGGTCCCAAAACAGACCCCTGCGGAACCCCACTTGTTATACCTTTCCAGCAGGATTGGGAGCCATTAATAACTACTCTCTGAGTACGGTTATCCAGCCAGTTATGCACCCACCTTATAGTAGCCCCATCTAAATTGTATTTGCCTAGTTTATCGATAAGGATATCATGCGAGACCGTATCAAATGCCTTACTAAAGTCTAGGTATACCACATCCACCGCTTCTCCCTTATCCACAAGACTCGTTATCCTATCAAAGAAAGCTATCAGATTGGTTTGACATGATTTGTTCTTTACAAATCCATGCTGGCTATTCCCTATCACCTTACCACCTTCCAAGTGTTTGCAGATGATTTCTTTTAATTACTTGCTCCATTATCTTCCCTGGCACAGAAGTTAAACTAACTGGTCTGTAGTTTCCTGGGTTGTTTTTATTTCCCTTTTTATAGATGGGCACTATATTTGCCCTTTTCCAGTCTTCTGGAATCTCTCCCGTCTCCCATGACTTTCCAAAGATAATAGCTAGAGGCTCAGATACCTCCTCTATTAAGCTCCTTGAGTATTCTAGGATGCATTTCATCAGGCCCTGGTGACTTGCAGGCATCTAACTTTTCTAAGTGATTTTTAACTTGCTCTTTTTTTATTTTATCTTCTAAACCTACCCCTTCCCATAAGCATTCACTATGTTAGACATTCCTTCAGACTTCTCAGTGAAGACCGAAACAAAGAAGTCATTAAGCATCTCTGCCATTTCCAAGTTTCCTGTTACTGTTTCTCCCTCCTCACTGAGCAGTGGGCCTACCCTGTCCTTGGTCTTCCTCTCTGCTTCTAATGTATTGATAAAAAGTCTTCTTGTTTCCCTTTATTCCCATAGCTAGTTTGAGCTCATTTTGTGCCTTTGCCTTTCTAATCTTGCCCCTGCATTCCTGTGTTGGTTTGCCTATATTCATCCTTTGTAATCTGTCCTAGTTTCCATTTTTTATATGACTCCTTTGTATTTTTTAGATCATGCAAGATCTCGTGGTTAAGCCAAGGTGGTCTTTTGCCACATTTTCTATCTTTCCTACCCAGCGGAATAGCTTGCTTTTGGGCCCTTTGAAAAACTGCCAACTCTCCTCAGTTGTTTTTTCCCTCAGTCTTGATTCCCATGAGACCTTACCTATCAGCTCTCTGATCTTACCAAAATCTGCCTTCCTGAAATCTTACAGTTAGGAAGTTTTCCTGAGATATAATATAAATCTGCTATCCTGTAGTTTGAATCCCTCCCTCTGTGGCAAGAGAGAAAAATGTGTCTCCATCTTTTTTATGGCAGCCTTTCCAGTATTTGAAGGCTGCTATTTATCCCCAGTTATTGCTTCCAGGGGAGATTTTAACGTGGCTCCTCGTACTAAAAGAAGAAGCTCATGTTTCACTTGATCACATTACTAAGTTTGGGTTATTTTGTGATTTAAGGTACATCTAGATGTCGAGTTGGAGATGCAATTTCCAGCTCAAGGAGACATACCCATGCTAGCTTTGATCAAGCTGCCAGGCATGTATTTGGAGGGGCTAGCCCCTGCTGCCAATCACACAGCCACGGCTTCATTCTATTTTTAGCATCCTAGCTCAATTAGAGCTAGAGTGGGTATGTCTCGTCAAGCTGGAATTTAGAACATAAGAACATAGGAACGGCCATACTGGGTCAGACCAAAGGTCCATCTATCCAAGTATCCTGTCTTCTAACAGTGGCCAATGCCAGGTGCCCCAGAGGGAATGAACAGGACAAGCAATCATCAAGTGTCCTATTCCCTGTCATCCATTCCCAGCTTCTGACAAACAGAGGCTAAGGACACCATTCCTGCCCATCTTGGCTAGTAGCCATTGATGGACCTATCCTCCATGAATGTATCTAGTTCTTTTTTGAACCCTGCTATATTCTTGGCCTTCACAACATCCCTTGACAAAGAGTTCCACAGGCTGACTGTGCGTTCTCTGAAGAAATACTTCCTTTTGTTTGTTTTAAACCTGCTGCCTATTAACTTCATTTGGTGACCCCTAGTTTGTGTGTTATGAGAAGGAGTAAATAACACTTCCTTATTTACTTTCTCCACACCTGTCATGATTTTATAGACCTCTATCATATCCCCCCCTTCATTGTTTCTTTTCCAAGCTGAAAAGTCCCAGTCTTATTAATCTCATCTCATTTATACTTCCAGCTCGAAGTGTAGACGTACTCTTAGAAGCACAATGTCCCCAATTCAGAGACGTACATAAGCACTTGCTTAACTCCCCTTGAAGCTAAGCAAATGCTTGAAGTTAAGGATGTGCTTAAATGCTTTGCAAAGTGCAATCCCAGCCTCGACTGGATTTGTCTTTGCAGCATTTTCACTTTAAAACAACCATCATAGGTGAAGTTTTGGAACCAGAACAGTTTCAGAGCTGAGCCCTGTCACACACTGTGCACGTTCTTATGGCCAAGTAAGTTGATAAACCATGAAATGAGGGGTTACAAAAGGGAAAGCTGACATCCCCTCAGGTATAAGGGGATGTATCACTATAATTATACTCGTCCCACTGACAGAGAACTTGTGCATTGGTGTTTGATAAGTTGCTCAGTTAAGCTCCTTATCGCTGTCTGCTGCCATACTACTTTCAATACTGAACAAAGCTCTTAGCCAACAAAAAAACATTTGGAGGCAGCACTGTAACAACTAGCATCCATTTTGATTCCAGGGTTTCAGCATTTTCTTTGTTCTTAAGTTCAAATGCCTACTTTAACTACAGAGACAAGGTAGGTGAGGTAATATCTTATACTGGGCCAACTTCTCTTGGTGGGAGGTACAAGCTTGAGAGCCACACAATGCTCCAACAGCACCACAAACATTTTAACTAGGGCCGAAATAAACGTTCACATGATAACTTGAAGCTACAAGATATTAGCCTAGCTTCAAATTGGGTTACAAACTCAAAACTCCAACCGTGAGAGCTGAAAGGTTCCCTCCAGTTTGCAGGCCTTTCAAATAAACATGGGCCCAGTGTCAAGATGCTTTCAGGGTTGGAATCTGTTGGGACGGTTCCAAATTATTATGAATTACTGTGACCGATATGAATGAATGAGGTAAGCGTGAATTTGGTGTGGCTTGGGATGTCTAAATTTGCTAGAGGATTCTGGGAGCAGGATTCTTTTAGCATCAAACAGTTGGTGTGGAAACTTAGTGAGAGCACTGATATTGAACTTGGATGGTTAATTGAGGCTCTATCTGTGCATGTGTTTCAACATGAGACTTTGAAACATGTCAGACGAGTGACCAGCTCACGAAGTAAAGAAAACACAAAAACATGCAATCCATAGGCTTGGTACAGATTGACCTGGATGACACCGTGCTAAGAGAATGGTTGATGAGAGGGTAAACGTCAACTGATCTTCGGTCTGTCTCTGTTTTGCAGTCCCTTCTGAAATATTAGAGAAAGCCAGTAATGAATGCCCACAGAAATATGTGATGCCTTTGAGAACAAAAAGTATAAATGCTAAACAAAGTTAGTTAGTTAGTTCATTCCGCAATTGACATTTGAAGAGGTCTGTGATGCTGTAAGACTAATCGTCTCAGGGTAGCCAAGATCCTGCTATGAGGGACTTTTGTAGGACTTTTGAACCTGAGGGCCTCGAGGTAACCAAAACCCTGCTTTGGGTGACATTTGACAGACCAAGTACCTGAGAGGGGAAAAGAAGAGAAGAAAAGAAGGCTCCGTCTAAGACCGGTAGCTATACTCGCTTTGTTTGCCGGTTAGCATACTGTGTAAGGTCAACATAGTTACTGAGGTTTATGCTTGGGGAATTGAGGCTTATTAGGGAGATGTGTATTATAAAACCTTTTACCGCTTGTGTGATTCTTTCTCAAATAAACTGCTGTGCACTAAGCAAACTGAATCTGAATTTTCACTGATACTGGTAACAATCTGCCCAACTGTGGGTCATTAAAGATCCATTTCAACAGCATCAGAATCGTGTATAATTTGCAAGCTTGTCTGAATTTAACACTTGGTTGGTGCAACACATGGGAGCACAAACCCAGTCTGAGAATATTCCAATAGGCCCTTGTCACACCCAAGCACGCAGCTCCCTCCAATTCTAATGGAAGAAGGTACGTTACCAATTAATGTATTCGTGACTGGGGGTGTATGCTTCTTTAATGGCAATGAAGAGGTCTGTGCTCCCAGATCATCCTGCTGCATGCAGGACATGATTTTCAGGAGCGCTCATCAGCTGGCAGTTTCTACTGGGACTCTTTTCATCTGGCTCAGCACCGTGTTCACTGAGCTCTTTTGAGAATCTAGGCTTGTATTTTGGTGTCTAAAGGAAGCTGAGCTCTTTTGCAAATCTGGCCTACAGTGCTGACATTTAAGGATTTCCAGCTTTAGAGTAACTTGTCCTATGGGATAAAAAAACCAGTTGCATCACAGCATGGCAGCACTGGATTATGCTGCAAAATTACAATCTCATTATATTATGTCACATACAGAGTTCCCCAACCTGAATTAAATTTGGGAATTTTAAATGACGTGGGAGCTAGTCTCCATGGATGAAGTAGTCTGTAGAACACTGCCCTGAGATTCTCCTAAATGTGGTTGCCAGTAAACTAGAGCACAGACATTTTACCGATTTTAGTAGATTGCTATAAGCTTTTATTTGCAGTTTTATATTGCTGCTGAAGAAAGACACTTGTGTGTACACAGCTCCCTCATAAAGAATCTGTTGTTTATGTGCCTTCCTGCGGGCAAACATTTTATGGGCTGGGTTTATCTTTATTTAATATGTAATGATGAGGTCGTGGCTGGTCTTGGAGCAGTAAGTGCTGAAATATTCAAAAAGATATAACAGAGATGGAAGAGTCTGTTAAATTGAGCATTGCCTCTTTGAAAAGCTTTGAAGGTTTTGAACAACCAATCTTGTTTTCCCATGTATAATTCTATAGCTAATTTGGGATCAAAGGCCAGCTCACCCTCCTCTCACTGCAGAGATTTTCCAAGTTCATTTGGTCAGATGGCGTAGTGAAGAATTACTTGCTCACTCTGGAACAACGAAAAGGGACCCAGGCCCCCAGAATGTGCTATTGCCCCCAAATCCCCAGAGTGGCATGCACTATAGAAGTCCAAAGAATGGCCTGCATCTCTATTATTTGTGGAGCTGATCAAAAGGAGGCATCTCCCTCGGCATTAACAGTGATACCTGTTCAAAGATAGAAATTGGAAATCTGGAACAAAGTGTTTTAGGAAGAATATTAATTTGGGAAAAGAGAAATTTCCTGGGTGGGTGCTCATCCTACATCAAAGTCTTCCCTGCCCAACCCATGTTTTGGACTGATTAGGAGACTGGTTGGATGTGAAGGGGTAAAGGTAGCTTGTGGTGACTCAGAGCTCCCTGAAAGAAGGGAAGAAATTAATATGACTTTTCTAAGAAAGTTTTGATATTGAGGGACAGATCCTCAGCTGGTACACTGGCATGTCTCTTTCCACTGGCTTCAGTGACATGATGCCAATTTATAGCAACTTTAATGGAGGCAGTGTGTCTTAGTAAAAAGAGCACTGGACTGGGACTCAAGAAATATGTGTTCAATTCCCAGCTCTGCCATTAGCCTGCTGGGTGATCTTGAGCAAGAAACATCACCTCCTTGCACCTCAGTTCTCCCATCTATAAAATGGGGATAATGGTACTGACCTCTTTTGTAAAGTGCACTAAATAAGAGCTAAGAACATAACATAAGAACGGCCATACTGGGTCAGACCAAAGGTTCATCCAGCCCAGTATCTGTCTCCTGACAGTGACAAATGCCACGTGCCCCAGAAGAGTGAACCTAACAGGTAATGATCAAGTGATCTCTCTCCTGCCATCCATCTCCACCCTCTGACATACAAAAGCTAGAGACACCATTCCTTACCCATCCTGGCTAATAGCCATTAATGGACTTAACCTCCATGAATTTATCC
>NC_133774.1:133507907-133652683 GCF_003597395.2 Chelonoidis abingdonii
TCACTATCACTGTCCTGGTCAGGTGGTCGATAATAGATCCCTAATGTTATATTCTTATTAGAGCATGAAATTTCTATCCATAGAGATTCTATGGAACATGTGGATTCACTTAAGATTTTTACTTCATTTGATTCTACATTTTCTTTCACATATAGTGCCACTCCCTCCCCCCAACCCCCACACGACCTGTTCTGTTCTTCCAATATATTTTGTACCCCGGAATAATTGTGTCCCATTGATTGTCTTCAGTCCACCAGGTTTCTGGGATGCTGGTTATATCAATATCCTCCTTTAACACAAGGCACTCTGGTTCACCCATTTTATTATTTAGACTTCTAGCATTTGTGTACAAGCACTTTAAAAACTTGTCACTATTTATTTGTCTGCCCTTTTCTGATGTGTCCGATTCTCTGTGTGAATGTTTCTCGTCTGATCTGACCCTTACATTATCCTCTTCCATTCTCTGCTACTGACTATAACCTAGAGAATCTCTTTCAATAGATTCTCCTCTAAGAGAAGTCTCTGTCCAATCCACGTGCTCCTCTGCAGCAGTCGGCTTTCCCCCATCTCCTAGTTTAAAAACTGCTCTACAATCTTTTTAATGTTAAGTGCCATCAGTCTGGTTCCATTTTGGTTTAGGTGGAGCCCATCTCTCCTGTACAGGCTCCCCCCATCCCAAAAGTTTCCCCAGTTCCTAATGAATCTAAACCCCTCCTCTCTACACCATCGTCTCATCCATGCATTGAGATTCTGAAGCTCTGCCTGCCTACCTGGTCCTGCGCGTGGAAATGGGCGCATTCCTGAGAATGCCACCATAGAGGTCCTGGATTTCAGTCTCTTCCCTAGCAGCCTAAATTTGGCCTCCAGGACATCTCTCCTACCCTTCCCTAGGTCATTGGTATCTACATGTACCATGACCACTGGCTCCTTCCCAACACTACAGATAAGTCTATCCAGATGCCACGAGAGATCCGCAACCTTCGCACCAGGCAGGCAAGTCACCATACGGTTCTCCCGGTCATCACAAACCCAGCTATCTATGTTTCTAATGATTGAAGCTCCCATTACTGACACCTGCCTTTTCCTAGTGACTGGAGTCCCCTCCCGTCACTAGAGGTAACCTTAGTGTGAGAGGATACCCTAACACCATCTGGAAGTAGGGTCCCAACTATGGGAAGGTTTCCCTCTGCTTTCGTTGACTGCTCTCCTTCCCTGGGCCTTTCATCCTCCTCAACAGCACAGGGGCTGTCTGACCAGAGGTGGGACAATTCTACAGTGTCCCGGAAAGCCTCATCAGCATATCTGATAAAAACTCATGGCAATCGAGGGAGGTCCCGGATGACTGGAAAAAGGCGAATGTAGTGCCCATCTTTAAAAAAGGGAAGGAGAGGATCCGGAGAACTACAGACCAGTCAGCCTAAGCTCAGTCCTTGGAAAAATCATGGAGCAGGTCCTCAAGGAATCAATTCTGAAGCACTTAGAGGAGAGGAAAGTGATCAGGAACAGTCAGCATGGATTCACCAACGGCAAGTCATCCCTGACTCACCTAATTGCCTTCTATGAGAAGATAACTGGGTCTGTGGATGAGGGGAAAGCAGTGGATGACTTGACTTTAGCAAAGCTTTTGATACGGTCTCCCACAGAATTCTTACTGGATGAATTGACTATAAGGTGGAGAGAACGCTGGCTAGATCGTTGGGCTCAATGGGTAGTGATCAATGGCTCCATGACTAGTTGGCAGCCGGTTTCAAGAGGAGTGCCCCAAGGGTCGGTCCTGAGGCCAGTTTTGTTCAATATCTTCATTAATGATCTGGAGGATGGCGTGGACTGCACTCTTAGTAAGTTTGCAGATGACACTAAACTGGGTGGAGTGGTAGATATGCTGGATGGTAGGGATAGGATACAGAGGGACCTAGACAAATTAGAGGACTGGGCCAAAAGAAACCTGATGAGGTTCAAATCGACATATCTGATAAACTCATGGAGAGGGAGTCCCGGATGACTGGAAAAAAGGCGATGTAAGTGCCATCTTTAAAAGGGAGGAGATCGGAGAATAAGACCATCAGCCTAGCTCAGTCTTGAAAAATCATGAGCAGGGTCCTAGCTAATCTGACATAGAGAGAAGGAACAGACCCATGGATCACAATGCAGTCATCTGATCACTATTCCTATAATAATGGTGGATAAAGATGGATGATTATTAGAAAGTTTATACAGTCCCGAATCTTAAGGATGATGACAAATGATACGCTGCTAATGTGGCTATATGGGTATGTGATCAGTGGTCCATGACTGTTGGATTTCAGAGGTGCCCAGGCGTCCGAGGCAGTTTTTTCAATCTTCATTTGATCTGGAGTCGGGACTGCACTCTAGTATTCAGATCACTATGGGAGTGGTAGATTATGTGAGTAGGATAGACAGAGGACTAGACAAATTAAGACTGGGCAAAAATACTATGAGTTCAATAGAAAGTGCAAAGATCTGCCTTAGGAGGAAGACATTCCCAGGATATAATTACAATTTATGGTATGCTTGAGTGGGGGGTCGCTCAAAAACGGCTGCTCAGCTGGAAGAGTGTAGTCTCTCAAGATTAAATAACGGTCCCACTTCAGGTGCGGGGCCCCAGGGCTAGGCATAAGACCCAGGCTTCTGTGCTGTGTGCTGATGCAGCTGTGGCAGCCCAGAGCCTTTAAATCACCCCAGCTGGATGCAGAAGTTGGCAGTATGGGGGGAGGGTAAATTTCGGCTGACACAGCTGGCAGCCAATCCTTAAATTGGCCCAGCCATGGAGCTTTGGCATTAGAATCATAAATATAGGTTGGAAGGGGCCAGGTATACTCGCAGACCAATCCCAATAAACCCAAATGGCCTCAAGACGACACCCTGGGTTTAGCAAGCCATGTCAATCCATGTATCCTCCCCCACTTTAATGGCCCGGCCGCGGCCCGCCCCGCCGCCGTCACCAGAGCGCAGCAGGATTACGGGCTCTGGGCTCTGCAGCCCAGCAGCCAAGCCTTAAATCGGCCAGCCAGCATCGACCGGGACGGGATTCAAGGGCTTGGCTGCCTTCGCAGCGCGGAGCCCAGAGCCCTTTAAATCCCCACAGTGGAAGCCGGTGCGGTCCAGCACGGCGTACTGGCTCTTGCCGGTATGCCATACCAGACAGGACCGGCTTACTTTCACCTCTGCATTCACTGTTACAGACTAAGAACTGAATGGCTAAGAAACAGTTCTGCAGAAAAGGACGTAGGGGTTACAGTGGACGGGAAGCTGGATATGAGTCAACAATGTGCCCTTGTTGCCATGAAGGTTAATGGTATTTTGGGCTGTATAAGTAGGGGCATTGCCAGCAGATCGAGGGACGTGATCATTCTCCTCTATTTGATATTGGTGAGGCCTCATCTGGAGTAGTGTGTCCAGTTTTGGGCCCCACACTACGAGGAGGATGTAGAAAAATTGGAAAGAGTCCCACGGAGAGCAACAAAAATGATTAGGGGGCTGGAGCACATGACCTACGAGGAGAGGGTGAGGGAACTGGGATTGTTTAGTCTGCAGAAGAGAAGAATGAGGGGGGATTTGATAGCTGTTTTCAACTACCTGAAAGGGGGTTCCAAAGAGAATGGATCTAGACTGTTCTCAGTGGTACCTGGTGACAGAACAAGGAGTAATGATCTCAAGTTGCAGTGGAGGCGGTTTAGGCTGGATATCAGGAAAAACTTTTTCACTAGGAGAGTGGCGAAGAACTGGACTGGGTTACCTAGGAGGTGGTGGAATCTCCACCCTTAGAGGTTTTTAACGCCTGGCTTGACAAAGCCCTGGCTGGGATGATTTAGTTGGGAATTGGTCCTGCTTTGAGCAGGTGGTTGGACTAGATGACCTCCTGAGGTCCCTTCCAACCCTGATATTCTATGATTCTACCGCTCTGTCTCCCTTAGCTCCTCTAGTTCTGCCACCCTGGCCTTCAAAGCCGGGACACAGTCTCTGAGGGCCAGGAGCTCCTTGCACAAAATGCACACATATGCCACCCGCCCACAGGGCAGGTAATCATACATGCTGCACTCAGCACAATAAACTGGATAGTCCTCACTTTGCTGCTGGGCTTCTGCCTGCATTCTCTCCTGCAGCTACCTAGTTAATGAAAGGGTTTTGTTTAAATCAAGAAGTTCTGAATGTAGTTTAGTTTACAGGTTTTAAAGAACAGCAAGTGAACCTTGCCCCCTTCCCACTCCCTTGTGAAACTCCCTGTTAGCAGCCTCTGGTCGCGTGCGCACTGCTTTATAAAGCCCTGCCCTTATTGATAGCCCCGCCCACTGACTAAGGCTCAGCCAATTAACATAGGCTTTTAGCTTTCAAACCTTACTTTGAAGTTCACAGCTTCCAACTGCCAACCACAGCACGTGGTCCTTCAATTATTCAGCGATTATTATTATTAAGGATTTGATGCTAGCTATGTTACTAGCCACTGGCTTTTCACAAGTACCTGGCTGAACTGGGGCCAGTAATTGTCATTGCATGGGATGAAAACACTGGAAGTGGCAGAGCTGGTCACAATGACAGACACAGGGCACTGTCTTGGTTGTGCCTTTAGTTACAGGCTTGTTTGGAATACATAAGTCAGTTTGCTCACTGATATTTTCAAGGTGCTGCTGTGCAGCACGGGTTGTAGTCCTATCAGTGACCACAAGTTTGGTGGGGGGTTTTGTGTTTTTGCAGGGAGTATTAATTTTGGGGTACATTGGACATCTCTTCCACGCTTCCCCAGTGTTATTTCTTTAGGGAATCACCCTGTTAGACACTTTCAATGAAAACCATTTTTGTGAAAACTGCCTTTGCCCCCCAAAAAGTGTCTATGTCCCCTGGAAGAAAAATTTAGAACAGCTCAATTTATTGTGCATGATAAGGAAGTTTAATCAGCTGCGAGGTGCTGTTGGCTACCATTTCACTGGGCATGATCCCTGGCTGAAGCAAAGCTGTGCTCAGCACAGCTGGGAAAGGAAAGTACCAGACCTCTTCTACTTTAATAACTCTTTTCTGTCACAGCATCCTAATCATAGCATCCTAATTTAGACTTAAGGGTGCTATAACATACACTAGTGGCTAGCCGTTCAAATGGCCAGAACGCACTGTGCTTCAGCTCCGCCCCTCCCTTCCCCATCCCAGAATGCCCCCTCCACTAGTATGTGTGGGAGGGAATGGCAAAGATTACCTTAAGCTTTTATGATGCCAAAAGGGGACATCAGAGATACAAACATTTTAAGGCCAGAAGGGACCAGTATGATCCTTTAGTCATCTCCTGCATAACACAGGCCTTGTAGTGTCACCCAGTGATTCATTCCTGCATCAAGCCCAGCTTATGGCTGAACTAGAGCACATCTCTTGCAAAGACATTCAGTCTCAATTTAAACACCCCAAGAAATGGAGACTCCATCACAGACTTGGCAATCTTTTCCAAGGGTTCATTACCCTCACTTTTATACACTTGCATCTTCTGGCTTTCCGACATGGAGAAGTTATTCTTCATTACGGTTGGGTGTGTGTGAATTTACAATGCTACAGCTATTGCAGAATAACTCCCCATGTGGACACTCTTATTCTGGAGTAAGAATGTCTACATGGGACTCTATTCTGCAATAGCTCTTCTGGTCAATTTCTTCTTGTAACTCCAGTTTGCTTGTTTCTGATTTCCCCTTCCAGCCATTGGTTTTGCCAAGGGCAGAGATTCTGACACACTGATTTCACTGGAATGCTACTGGAGAATGACAGTCACAGCATAAGACTGCAGTGAAACAGTTGATTGAAGGATGTAGAATTTGGGATATTATACAGAATGCTTCACAAAGGATTGCGGATAGTGGGGCTGAGATTTTCAAAGCTGCTCAGCAGATATGGAGGCTGATTTTCATCAATTTCAGTGAGAATTGGGTGTCTACATCCCATAGCTGTAGCAGCTTTGAAAAACTCAACCTATACCAAACAAGTTGTTCTACAAAGTGAAATTATCAGTGCACAGAAGAGACACATTTGGATGGCAGCCACTGTTAATGTGCACATTTATAATACCACTCAATTCAAATTACCATAAGCTTTGGAAATGAGATTGTCAGTATATTTAGTACGGATGATCTCACATGCATTGTCACTGTGCTATGACACAGATGCAAACATTTCAAGACTTTTCCCTTAAAAATAACTGCAATTTAACAATTCAGATGCGGAGCATACTTCCCCAGGCTAGGGCTCAACCTCAAATCTTTTACTGTTGCTCAAGTGTCTGCAGCATCAGCTCCGAATGTGAATTATTTGAGGGAAGGGAACATCTTTCCTGGCTGAAAAGGCTCTGAAGGCCTGGTAAGTGTCATTACTGGGTTTGTTTTGGGTAATGTCAGTGCTTTAAGACAGCAATTATGCCAGCTCCCTGGGATGACAGGCTTTTCAATTTGGAAATGCAGGAAGAATATCAGGCTTAAACGTTTCTGTAAACATTTCTCACCAACAATTTATTTTTAGTTATCTTTATCACAGACAGGGGAAAGATAGCTCAGTGGTTTGAGCACTGGTCTGCTAAACCCAGGGTTGTGAGTTCAATCCTTGAGGGGGCCATTTGGGGATTTAATTGGGGATTGGTCCTGCTTTGAGCATGGGGTTGGACTAGATGATCTTCTGAGGTCCCTAATAATCTATGATTCAGTTTTAAGGCAGACAGCCCCTCTGGGTGAAAATCACCCTGGTCATGAAGGGCCAGTCCAAAGCTATCTATCTGCACACCTTAAGCCCTCCATGGGGCTACCCACTGAGGGGATTCCTATGCACAACAGAAAAGGCCATTGTGCTGTCTGAACACAGGCCTCTTGGGGTAGCCTATGTAGCATTTGACAGCTCCAAGACACCTTAAAATCCTTAGAGTTGGTGAATTTGGGAGTATCTTTGGAGTGAAGACAACAAATACTGGGTAGCTCAACGTGAGCTGAAGAAACTAGAAAATCATCAAAAGAAAGAAGCTTGGTACATTGAGGTACTAAAGGGAGATGGAGAAGTCAACACTGCAAGGAAAGGTTCCAGGCATCCTGGAAAGAAAGGTTCAGCAAGCACCAGGATTGGCCTAACACAGCACAGAGGATCTTCTACTATAATAATATTCATCTTCAGTGGCTGCTTAGCCTATTACAACAAACTAGAGATCTTCCAGAGTATTTCTTGTTGACCATTTGACCTGTTAGCCTCCTGTTCTGTTTTTTAATTTTCCTCATTTTACTTGAAAAATTAAAGCCAGAAGCTAAGTCACATGTACAAGCCAATAAAAACAAGACAAAATCATTAGGGAAGAAAATATTTTGAGAATATTCTAAGGGTATCTGCTACTAAGAAAACGGCTTCTTTGGAGTTCAAAATAGCAATCACATGACAGTCCATCTTTGTGAATGTTGCAAGACTTGACTCTCTCAGAGCCTACAAAAGCTTACCAAGCTCAGAATTTTAAGCAAAGATGAGGGTGTTTTGTGTGTACTCTTATTAACATCTAGAGCCATGATATTACAAGAGTGATTAGTGGCTTTGGATGCCCAGTTTGAGACATCTTTAAGGGGCCTGATTTTCAGAAAGTCTGAGCACCTGCCCTCTGAAAATCAGACCCCCTTTAAATTGTCAGAAGTTTGGCAACTAATAATTGAGGTACCTGAAATCACTGGTCATTTTCAAACATCTTGGCTTTATCTTTGAGCCCTACAATCCTTAGGTCTTGCTGGGTTTGTTTTGCTTTTAAACATGTTGGAACACGGTAGTTTTGCTAACCCAGATGAACCGTAACATTTAAACTGCAGAAACACCTGTTAAATCAGTGCAAATTGTACAGCTGTCCAAACCAATCTATAATACTCAGATATGGATCACTCTATGGTTATTTCCCCAGATCTGACACAGACTTCTCTTAAAATCCCTCTAACTCAGTTTACCCATCTGTAAAAATTGAGATTGTTATCATTAAAGTGACAACTTCAACTTGAAATCTAGTTCAACTGCACAAGACAGTGAAAAGCAGCTTAAGGTACGAAACCTGCCCCTGTGGTCATTCATTCTACTTCTCAGTACTTCAGAATCCATGATTAAAATGTTTAACAGTCTGAATGGAATATTATAGCACTCAGTATAGGGCAACTAGTTCAGGTAACTCCACCCACAGAGCTTCTTCTCTAACCCTCATGACACATTCATCATCTTGAAACAATGATACTTTGAGGAAGCTTGGGTTTGGTTCCTCTGCTATGGTTTCCCATGCTTCTGCTGTTAGCTTTCCCCTTTAATACAGTCCAGGGGGCAGTTGCCACACTTTGGCAGACAGAGAGGTTAAAGCAGGCTCGTGGAAACCTGTGCAGAACCTGGCCAATCAGAGAAGGGCAGAAAGGCTGGGCCCTATATAAAGGCTGCAAAGCAGAGGAGACAGGGAGTCTTTCCCTGACAAGCAAGGGAGGAGGACTGGCTTCCAGGAATAGCACCTTAGATAGAGCACCACTGGACAGGCTCAGGGGTGCACAGGGAAAGCTCCAGTCTGACAAAAAGGGCTGAGAAGGTGCATGGGCCAAGGAGAAGTGGTCCAGGGAGCGCAAGCAATAGAGGGGAGAGAAGGAGGGCAGAAAGGCTGCTGCCAGAGGATCCCTGGGCCGGGACCCAGAGTAGTGGGTGGGCCTGGGTCCTCCCCTCCCCCCTTACACTGCACATGGCTGTGGAGGAGTGTGGCTGATGGATTTTGCCTTGTCCCTGAAGCAAGGGAATAGACTTTGGGGAGGCAGGTGGCCACAAATGCAAGTGCAGACTGAGGACTGCTGATACCCGTGGAAGGGGGGAGAATAGAGCAGGGGCACATCCACAGGGCTGTGTCCAGAAGAGGTCGCCGCAAGCCAGGGAGCAACGCGAGTCCCAGACAGCACAGCTGAGCAGGCAACAGAGTGCACTCTGTGACTAGGACAGAGCTAATTCGATTTGGTTCAATATCTTCATTAATGATCTGGAGGATGGGATGGATTGCATCCTCAGCAAGTTTGCAGATGGCACTAAACTGGGAGGCGTGGTAGATATGCTGGGAGTAGGGTAGGCAGAGGGACTAACAAATTAGAGATTGGGCCAAAGAAATCGGCATGATGGTTCAACAAGGCAAGTGCGCGTCCTGCCTTAGGACGAAGATCCCAGTGCACGCTACAGATTAGGGAATGGCGGGGAAGCAGTTCTGCAGAAAGCCTAAGGGTTGTACAGTGACGGAAGCTGGATTTGAGTCAGGTGTGCCCTTGTTTGCCAGGGGCAGCTCAGGCACCAAGCGCAGCAAGCAACGTGCTGGGCGAGCCGCGGGAGGCGGCATGCCAGTCAGCCGTGAGGGCGGCAGTCAGGCAGCTTCGCGGCGGCTGGGCGAGGCCACGGATCCCGCGGCTTCAGCGCAGAATCAGACAGTGGGCTACGCCAAGGCTGTGGGAGTGGCAAGATCACTGCGAGAAACAAACGCCGAATCACATGCCAGCGGACCACCCGCAGGCATGCCACAAAGCCGCCTGATTCTCTGTGCTTGGGCGGCAAAACCATAGAGCCGCCCTTGCTTGTGGTGTGCAGTTAAGGTATATTCCCAAATCTGAATAGCGTCCAAATTTGGTGCCTGCATGAAACCTCAAGCTTATTACAGCTTAGATTGATAGCCTGGCACCACCCAAAATATAGGTTTGGGGGCACTCTGACCTCCCAACCTTCCCGTGGACCCAAGAACCCAATACCTTGGATTCTTTTAACAAAGGAATAAACATCCCTTCCCCGCTTCCGACTTTCCCTGAGAGAGACAGTATCTGGCACGAAAGAAAGAATTAGCTCTCTCTCTCCCTTCCCTCCTCCCCCACCAGTCCTGGTGTTTACACCCACTCTCTGGGATAACACGGGGAAACAAGGAAATCAATCAGGGTCTCTAAAATGAAATCTTTTAATAAACAGAGGGAAAGTAAGAATTATCTCGTGCTACTTCAAGGATGTAAATAGTTACGGGTTAGCCTGGCCTGTTCCACCACCTTCGGCAGTTCAGTCCCGCCCCCCTCCTTTCTTCTATGGCCACTCGTTTACACATATAAAAGTTAACCAGCCAGATCCACATGTGCAAATAGAGTAAAACAAACAATTAAAAAGCCTAAATCGCCTGTTCTACTTACTATTTGAACAGAACTTTAGAGAGCCTGTAGTAATGTCTGGTCCCTCTCATACCCCTGAGAAAAGACACACACACAGAACAAAGGACCCACACCCAAAACTTCCCTCCACACAGAGTTGAAAGTATCTTGTCTCCTGATTGGTCCTCTGGTCAGGTGTTTAGCATTTTGGGCTATATAAGAGGGGGAGTTTAGGCTGGATATTAGGAAAACTTTTTCACTAGGAGGGGTGGTGAAGCACTGGAATGGGTTACCCAGGGAGGTGGTGGAATCTCCTTCCATGACGTTTTTTAAGGTCAGGCTTGACAAAGCCCTGGCTGGGATGATTTTAGTTGAGGATTGGTCCTGCTTTGAGCAGGGGGTTGGACTAGATGACCTCCTGAGGTCCTTCCAACCCTGATATTCTGTGATTCTATGAATTCCCTGGAGCAACCAGCAGGCAAGAAGCCATGGTGGTGAGCACACCTGTTACATACAGTCACAAATAATTACTTTTCTCCCTCATGGTGTTACAGCCCAACATTTTCCCTCCTCACACTTCAGCAGCAAATTATTGTTACTTCCCTCACTGGTCTCCATCCCTTCCTCTCATGTGAATCTCATGAAGACTTGTCTTTTTCTGATAACATAATGTGACTAGGTTCGCCCTGGCCCTACTTATTTCCTTGAGAAATCAATATAAACACATATTGGGTTACACCCTGACCTATGAAATTGCTGTTAAAAACCATTTACGTTTACTTTCTCAAAGTTTCCATATATCCCCCAATGTAATGGGGCAGGACTCAACCCGTGGTGCCTCCTGCTCGTACCTTTCTGGAATTAGCTCGCCAGCCCCAGAGTCCCTCTGCAGGCTGAAGTCTCACCACACTCTGCTGCTTCTGGGATTGTGTCCCTGCCTGGACCTTTCTTTCAGGTGCTGACCCCAGGCAGTACACCTACTCTCTGATTCCTGGGTCTCCCAACTCAGGGAACCCTCACTCACTATCCCCACCTTGTCCTCAGTATATGGCTACTGCCGCTCCCATCTAGCCCTGCTGCTCACTGGACAGACTGCAGTCTAATTGCCACTTCATCACAGGCAAGGAGGGGTTTGGACCTGCTGCCTCTTCCTAGCTTGGGCTGTCCCTGCACCCCAGTACCTGTTTGGCCTTATACTAGGCCACCAAGCCTGGGGGTTTCCAGGCGTGGAGCTCTCTCCTGACTCCCTTGGCCTTCCCCCAGCCCTGCTCCACTCTAGGTACCTTCTCTAGTCCCCATCAGACAGGCTCATCCCTTCTCTACAGGCAGAGACAGACTGTGTGTCTGTTCCTGGCTTTTATAGGGTCAGCTGGGTCTGTCTGGGGCATGGCCACAGCTGAGGCTGCCTCCCCAATCAGCCCAGCCCCTAAGGCTTCCCAGCCCCAGCCCTCTTCCAAGGGCTGGCTTTTACCCCTTTCAGGCTGGGAGCAGGTGACCACCCCCTAGCACCCATGTATATTTCGCCCGTGGTATCTTCTCCTGAGTCATCTCGTGAGAGGATATGTCTCCACCAATGGCTATTAGCTATGGGATGGGGCAGGGATGGTGTCCTTAGCCTCTGTTTGCCAGAAGCTGGGAAATGGCAACAGAAGATGGGTTACTTGATAATTACCTGTTCTGCTTATTCCTTCTGGGCACCTGGCATTGGGCCACTGTCAGAAAACAGGAAGATATTGGGTAATGGACTTTAGTCTGACCCAGTGTGGCCGTTCTTATGTTCTTATCAAAAGAATTCATATTGTGCTGCCAAGAGGCTCCTCAGTCCCTCAGATAGCTAATGAATTCCTATGAAGCTATGAGCCCTCTGCTTAGTAGGACCCAGTCTGCTGGATAAACTACTCTCTCAACTCAAAGGAGACCCCAAATGTAGGTTCTTGGCTTGCCACTGTTGGCCATTAACAGACAGGTAGTTAAGTTTCCAGGATAGCTATCTTCCATGTCTCCATGCCCGTTCATTGCAACTCCCGGCCTCCTCACTGCTGAATGCTTTTAACACATACCTCAGGCACCTACAGACATTTTACCCCAATCTTTCTAAAAGTCATTCAAATGGGATTTGATTCCATTACTGTGTAACCTCATTGCTTTACTAATAGATTCCAGAATGTTCTTTTGTCCAAACAGCACCACCCCTCTCCTTTCCCAATCCTGTGGACCAGCCCAGCTCTGCATCTCACCAGATTTCAATACATCTGGCTTTCATGACCAGATCTAGATCTGGCTCTAATGCAAACAGATTCCTTACCAGAAGGAAATCAGGCAGCACCTGTGCTGATTTATATTGAGAGGACAATCTGGGAAAAGGAAGAGCTGCTATAATGAATCTGTCTTGTTTAAGTTCTGGATGTTAAATTGCTGAGATACTGCTCTGTTTCTTCACACAAACACGTATACACCTGGAGGTCTTCTGAGAATAATTCCTCTGGGAGCTTAGCTACACTTAATGCGTCGATTGTGTCAAGTCACACGTAGCCATTAATAGCCAGCTAAATCAAAACTAAGGCAGCACTTCACACCTGACTTAGTGAGTTGGTACAGAAGACCCATTACCTAGAGACATAATTTAAATTTATTGCAACTTTACTGCCTAGCTGCCACAAAGTGGTGTGCAAAGGAAATACTGAACATGGGCAGGGTCATACACATGGTGCAGGGGATGGGAACACACAAGCTGCTGTTATTGTAAATCTACAGAAGTTATGATGCCTTGACATTTAATACTCAGTTGACTTCTAAATTACAGTGTTCACTGTGCAACAGTTAATGCTAATACAGTGCACTGACAGGATTTCAAGGCACAAAGAGTATCTCAAGGCTCTTTGCAAACAGTAACTGAACAAGCTTCACAGAGCAGGTTCCATTCGTAGACTCCAAGGCTGGAAGGCCCATTGTGATCAGTTGGTCTGACCTGCATCCCTAAAAGAAATCCTGTTTGAACTAAAGCAGATCGTTTAGAAAAACATTCAGTTATGGTTTCAAAATTGCCAGTGATGGAGAATCCACCATGACCTTCCCCCACCTTCTTATATGGATCAAATACTCATAAGAACGGCCATACTGGGTTAGACCAAAGGTCCACCCAGCCAGTATCCTGTCTGCCAACAGTGGCCAATGCCAGGTGCCCCATGTAAGGTTTATGGTCTACTATATCTATTCACCCTATTTGTACACATATATCATTTTGTACTTGAGGTTAAGAATATTGGCCGTATACTTGCTTGATTTCTAAGTAAGCTTTGTGAGGCATTTGGTCAGATTCTTTAGGAAGGAATTCGCAAGGTTAAGTACCCGATCAGGAAGCACTTGGGAACAATGCATCTTGGAATGCTCCAATCCACATAAGAAATCTTCCTGGAGACATACAAGATACCATGTGGACAATGGCTTCTGCCTGTAAAGACTGAGTCATGCATGACATATGACTTGCCCAGGTGACTCCAGAACTCCATCTTGGAGCTGGACTTTGCATAGGAGTGAGGAGGGGGTCTCCACCCACAAGAGAAAGTCTATTTAAACCCTGGGAGACCCCTCCATTTGGTCTTCAGCTGGCTAAAGAGAGAGTCTCTCTCCACCCCCCCAGGATACTTAAAAGAAACTGGAACAAAGACAGTGACTGCAAGGGGTGTGAGTGATTGCTGGACCCAGGCTAAAAGGAGATTAGTCTGTAAAAGGGAGCATTCTGGAACTGTGAGGATCTTATCTGTATTCAGTTTGATTAGACATAGATTTGCGCGTTTTATTTTATTTGCTTGGTGACTTACTTTGTTCTGTCTGTTACTACTTGGAACCACTTAAATCCTACTTTCTGTATTTAATAAAATCACTTTTTACTTATTAATTAACTCAGAGTATGTATTAATACCTGGGGGAGCAAACAGCTGTGCATATCTCTCTATCAGTGTTATAGAGGGCGAACAATTTATGAGTTTACCCTGCATAAGCTTTATACAGGGTAAAACGGATTTATTTGGGTTTAGACCCATTGGGAGTTGGGCATCTGAGTGTTAAAGACAGGAACACTTCTGTGAGCTGCTTTCAGGTAAACCTGCAGCTTTGGGGCAAATAATTCAGACCCTGGGTCTTTGTTAGAGCAGATGGGTTTGTCTGGCTCAGGAAGACAGGGTGCTGGAGTTCTGAGCTGGCAGGAAAAGCAGAGGTAGAAGCAGTCTTGGCACATCAAGTGGCAGCTCCCAAGAGGGTTTCAGTGATCCAACCCATCACAGAGTGAACCTAACAGGTGATGATCAAGTGATCTCTCTCCAGCCAGCCATTTCCAGCCTCTGACAAACAGAGGCTAGGGACACCATTCCTTACCCATCCAGCTAATAGCCATTAATGGACTTAACCTCTATGATGTATCTAGTTTTCTTTAAACCCTGTTATAGTCCTAGTCTTCACAACTCCTGAGGCAAAGAGTTCCACGGATTGACTGCATGCTGTGTGAAGAACTTCCTTTTGTTTGTTTTAAACCTGCAGCTGTAAAAGACGGTTACTCACCTTTGTAACTGTTGTTCTTCGAGATGTGTTGCTCATATCCATTCCAGTTAGGTGTGTGCGCACCGCGTGCACGTTTGTCGGAAGATTTTTTACTCTAGCAACACTCGGTGGGTCGGCAGGGCGCCCCCTGGAGTGGCGCCGCTATGGTGCCGGATATATACCCCTGCCGACCCAGCCGCCCTTCAGTTCCTTCTTGCCGGCAACTCCGACAGTGGGGAAGGAGGGCGGGTGTGGAATGGATATGAGCAACACATCTCGAAGAACAACAGTTACAAGGTGAGTAACCGTCTTTTCTTCTTTGAGTGCTTGCTCATATCCATTCCAGTTAGGTGATTCCCAGCCTTATGTAGGCGGTGAGGTCGGAGTGAGATACTGCAAAATGCAAAAGCGCCGAGCCAGAGGCTGCAGCATCCTTGACTGTTAAACAGAGCATAATGCGAAGCAAAGGTATAGACCAAGGACCATGGAGCCGCGCGAGAGATCGCATGGGTAGGGACACGAGTCAGCAGGCGGCAGACGAAGTCTGAGCCCTGGTAGAAGGCATAGTGATGTGGCTTGGGGAAGTGAGCCAAATCATAACAAGTGTGGGTGTACATTATCACCCAAGATGAGATCCTCTGAGAGGAAAACGGGTAGTCCTTTCCTCCGGTTTGCTACGCAACCGAGAGTTGGGCGTGTTAGGAAATGGTTTTGTCCATTCAACATAACTGCGAGCGCTGTACAGACGTCCAGAGAGTGCAACTGTTGTCCCATCGCGTTGAGTGTGGAAAACAGGAAAGGCAGACACCACCTAGGGAGGAAAGCTGCGTGAGGACGTAACTGCACCTCGTCTTTGGGAAAAATAGTGCATGGTGGAACCACCGTAAGAGCCTGAGCTTGGAGACTCGTCTGGCTGATGTAATGGCGACGAGGAAAGCTGTCTTCCAAGACAGGTATGGCAACGAGCAGGATGCTAACGGCTCGAATGGGGAAGACATAAGTCTGGTTAAAAACCATGTTGAGGTCCCAGGTTGGGGCTGGGCGGTGTACCTAAGGTGTAAGCTCTCCAAGCCCTTGAGGAACCTCGAAACCATAGAGAGTGAGAACACAGAACGATCACCGCAGCCTAGGAGGAAGGTAAGATGGCTGCCAAGTGTACCCTCAGCGATGACACCGCCAGGCCCTGCTGCTGTAGACCAGAGGGTAGTCCAAAATAGAGGGAATCGAGACCTCAGCAGGAGTAAGATTAAGCGTTTCACACCTGTAGAAGAAACGCTTCCACCAGGCAAGGTACATTGACCAGGTGGAAGGCTTCCTGCTACTACCCTGCTAGTCACGCAGCAGCCACACACCGTGAGGTGAAGAGACTGCAGGTCCGGTGCGATGTCTGCCGTGGTCCTGAGGTATGAGGCGTGGGTGGAGTGGCAGGGTAATTGGGTTGGCTATGGACAGGCCTGAGCAACGTGGCGTATCAGTGCTGTCTGGACAGCTGGAGTGACCATGATGATGCGCATCCTGCCCCTGCGAAGTTTGGTAGGACCCAAAGAGCCGGGGGAGCGTGTTGGCCCTTCTATGGCTGAGAACAGCGTCCGAGATCGGTCCGGGGGAGAGACCTTGGTAGGAGCAGAACCGCGGACATTTCCTGTTCATGCGGTAAGCGAACCGGTCCATATGTGGGGAAAAACTCCACTTCCGGCAACAAAATGCAGCACACTGGGCAGGGCGACACTCAAGAGACAGGAAAGGCTGCCGAGTTGAAGCGTCAAGGCGTTCCGAATGCTGGGAGAAAGGATGCTACCAGAATTATCGAGTGGGCTATGCAAAAGTGCCAGAGATGGATGGCCTTCTGACAAAGGGAGGAGGGCCATGTTCCTCCCAGGTTCTTCATGGAGCACATGGCCGTTGTGCTGGCCGTAACACTGAGTCATCACAGCCTCGCAGCTGCTGCTGGAAATCCCTGCACGCCAGGCGGACTGCCATCATGCGGATGGAGCGGCATCCCTGCCCACATCAGGGAAGGGGTTAGCCACCGGTCTAGGGAGTCTAAGGTGCTCGAGGGAATGGTGACTATCATGACCAAAGGCCCCTGTCCGGTGTGAAGTTTGCCAGACTTCGGATGATCAGTGCCATTGCCTGAAACCGCGGCTGTGGTGAGCAGGATCTGGCTCGCTCGGAGTTCAGGATAGCTCCTTGAAAGTCTACCCCATGCGTGGGAACCAGAGAGGATGTCCCCATAGTGAAGCATCAGGCCTAGACATGTGATTAGGTCCCCGACGATGCCCACATGCTGAGCGACTTGTGTCTTTGGAGTCTCCCAGATGAGCCAATCGACCAGATACGGAAACGCATACGCGCCATCGGGTGGAGATGGGAGGCGCTCTATCGGCCACGCACTTGGGAAATGCCTGTGGGGCTGTTGAAAGGCAAACAGCAATACCGTAAACGGAAGTACCGATGGTTGGCTAGAAAGTGGAGGTATCTCCCGTGCAGAGGGAAGATGGCATTGTGAAAGTACGCATCCTTCATATCGAGGGCGGCATACCAGACTTCAGGATCCAGGACAGGATAATGGTTCCCAGGGATACCATGCGGAACTTCAACCTTATCATAAGCTGGTTGAATTCTTGTGGGTCTAGGACAGGTCTGAGACCGTCATACGGGTTGGGATTAGGGAATAAGGGAAGTAACCCTTTGCCCCTCCGTCCATCCGGCGTCTGCACCTCTTGTAAGAGGAATTGCGCCCGAGAAAGGAGCCTCTGAAGAAGGACAGGTTGGAACAAAGTGGAGGTGGCCCCCATGCTCCACCATGTGTAAAGACAGCGGACTGAAGTTAACTGGGACCACGCCAAGAGGAAGTAGGAGTGGGATCAGGCCCGTAACCGGTACGCCACCCTCGGGTGCACCTTCGAAGATTTCTTTGGTCCCCGTAGCGATCGCGAGGGACCTCGATCTTGGCCCTCTCGGGTCCTGACGGTCGTCTGCGACCCACGTCAGCCCGCGCCGTCTGCCAAAGCCCTATCTGTGGCGAGGCATAGAGAGTGTGGCGGTGTGGCTGGGGACGGAAGGGCCTGCAGTAGGATGTTGGCGTATGCGCCGAAGAGAGATCGCAATGAGGACCTGTGTCCTTCGGTTTTCCCGTCTGGGGTTGATTTACGCGAAAGAGGTTCAAACCTGATTCATAGATGCTCTTATGGTAAACAAGCCTGGAGGAAGCTCTGGCCGCCGTTTTCCTTCCTTCAAGGGGCAGTGAGCTCTGGCGGAGTTGATGGAAGAAGCTCCAAAATATTATCCATCGCCATCCGGTGGTACGGATATGGGACTAAGCAGGGCTATGGGATGTCACGCAGGGCTATAAGGCCCTTGCAGAGTACACCTTGCGAGTGAGTAGGGTCACTCGCGTAGCCCCCTACAATTTCGGAGCGGGCGCCTGCTGGCCATCCGTGTCACTGTTTTAACCACCTGGATGCCAGTGAGCAGGGCGGAGAGACAGCAGCAGTCGAACCCTCCAGAGAAATTGGCAATAGCCTGGATGGTCCGAATACGGGTAGGCCCTCCTAGGGGGCACACCGCCGATAGAACGCCACTACGGGTTCGTCCTCCGGGACTCCGCCCTGGAGGTCACATGAGCGCTACCCCAGGAGCCTGATGGCCCTAAGGGTCGTGGCACACCAGATCGCGGTTTGAGCATAAGAGAGTTCCGCTTGTGGAGGCAGGTGCATGACCATGAAGGCCATGGAGGTGCGTGAAAAATCTGTCAGAGTCTCTGACTCTCCAGACCTGCCCAACTTGCACCTGGGACCGTGGTACCGTGAAAGTGCCCAAGACGTACCCTGAAACGAATCGGACCTCCTACTACAGCGGTGCTGGAGGTCGACGAGACCTCGAGCGGGAGCAGTAACAGCAGTCATAGCGCCTGTGCGGTGATGGGAGCCAAACGGTGCCGAGATTATCGGGTCAGTGAATGGGAATGGTATCGACAGGCTGACCGCGCCAGTGTGTCAGCAGGTCGGTGCCGGGCGATCCGGCTAGACAAAGCTCCCTGTCCGCGGCGCAGATTGCACGGGAGCAGTAGGAGCGGGAGCTCGACCACGGCGCGCGCTGGGGAGCAGACAGCACTGGGATTCGACGGCCCTTGTGGGACCAGGATCAACGGCCGGCGTCGTCGTGCCTCGTAGGTTGGTGCGGGCGATCCAAGTGAGATGAGCCTCTGCTGCGGTGCCGTGGCACGGAAGCAGCAGGAGCAGGAGCTACCCACGGCGCGTACCGGGGACAGTAGCATTGGGTCCACGGCCTGTGGGACCGGGATCAATGGTGCGATGTTGTCGGTGCCGCGGCAGGACGGTGCCTGGCGATCCGAGGTAGATGAGCTCTGGCTGCGTGCCGTTGGCATGGAAGCAGAGGAGCAGGAAGCTCACCACAGCGCATGCGGGGAGCAGTCAGGCACCGGATCGCGGCCCTTGTGGGACCGGATCGACAGGTGTCGACGTAGCCATGCCGCGGCAGGAGTCGTGCGGGCGATCGAACTTAGACGCTCACTGGCTGTGGGGCAGATGCACGAAGCAGCAGGAGCAGGGAAGCTCAACCACGGCGCGTCCGGGGACGGCCAGGCACCGGATTCAACGCTCTTGTGGGACGGATCGACGGTGCCGGCGTGGTCGGTGCGGGCAGGTCCGCGCCCGGGTACCGACTCAGATGAGCTCACTGCTGTGTGCAGATGGCACGGAAGCACAGGCACGGAGCTTCAACCACAGCGCCGTGCCGGGGAGCTGTCGGCACTGGTAGGAGGAGTCGTGGCTCCTCAACCTCAGAGAGATGGAGCAGTGCCGAGGTTCGACTTCGGTGCCGGCACGGCCGTGCCACGGGTCCGGTGCCGAGGAGCGCTTCTGTGCCGCCGAGTAGCCCGCTTGTGCGAAGGTGGAGGGGAAATGAAAGTGCCGCTCCTGTGTGTCGGCTTAAACGCCGTGCAAATGGGCACTTATCTGCGATCCCCGAGCACCGTACACAGGAGTCTTGTGGATTTCCTGTCAGCAACGGCCGGAGGCCGGCAGGCACGGACTAAAAAACCGGTGAGCCGGGCGATGGGCTCAGGCACCGGTTGCAGGAAGGGCTACTCCCCGAACCCGCCTATCGTTAAACTAACTATTAAGAAAAAACGTATACGGATTATAATGTATTACACAAGAACTACGAGTAGCTAGGAAGCGGAGGTCAGCTAAGCTGCGCTCCACTGCCACGACCGACACGGCGGTAAGAAGGAACTGAAGGCGCTGGTGGTCGGCAGGGTATATATCCGCACCTAGCGGCGCCACTCAGGGGCGCCCCGCCCTGCCGACCCACCGAGTGTTGCTAGGGTAAAAATCTTCCGACGAACGTGCACGCGGCGCGCACACACCTAACTGGAATGGATATGAGCAAGCACTCGAAGAAGAACTCCACTGATCTCACTAGCATTATGACAGCAAACCATTTTGAATGTTTGTAAGAGAATGCTGGTGTTCTCATCTAGTGGACAGTGTAGGGAATGGGGAATCAAAGCAACCGGGGCTCTAGTCCTGGCTCTGCTTTTAATCTGCTGTGGTACCTCGAGCAAGACATTCCCCTTCTCTTGGTTCTGCTCCCCCTTCTATCCTTTGTCTGTTTACACCAGAAGCTCTTTGGGGGAGAGATTCATTCGTATAGCATCTAGCACAACAGGGCACTGATCGGAGTTGGGGCACTCTATGCACTGCCACAATAATAATAATAAGAAGAAGTCAGATGCCACCAGAACTCTATTAATAAATCCATTGACATACTATCAGGGTTCTAGGAATTTTGCAGCACACAAGATCTCAAAGGGAATTTTTTTTAAAAACCTCAAGTTAGCTTTCAACCCGCGTCACAGACCTTGATGCAAAAAGACAAAGTGCACATCAAAGTATATCAGTGGGGAAAGGTGTGAAGGTGACTGGAAACAAACTGAAGTGCTTGTGTACAGTAGAAAAATGTAACAATTCCTTTGAAATTTTGGAACTAGGCTGATGTCAGCGACACTTCCCAATGGAAACTATCAGCAAAGAGTAATGTGTGTCAGGCAAAATAAATTTTCTGTCTGGCACAACCAATAACACAAACCACAATACAGACTTTTTGTTTGGAAAATCAGTTTTCTGCACATCTCTGATTGCCTGTGCGATCAGCCTACCTCCCTCCATAAGTGCAATGCCCAGTTTACATAACAGCATCTCAGTGATACCATCTGCCTTTCATTTTATTTTAGGAAACCAAAATACATTACCTCACTCAGAACACATCACCCTCAGATTAAGGAAATGGGTAAAATGTTCAAGAGCTCCTAGGAGACTTAGGAACGTAAATTCCATTTTCACAAGGGACTTAAGCACCTGGGAGTCTAAAGGCTTGTCTACATGGTGCCTTAATCTGCATCAGCTGGGTGTAAATTCTAGTGTGCACTAACATGTTGGAGCCTGCGTGGACCTTGCTGGTGCTCACTAAGAGCTCACTAGTGTGTGTTACTGTAGTTCTGTTTCAAACAATACTATATTAATATGCATTAGGCACCTTTTAGAGTGCAAGGAGATGGGGCACCAGAAGCAGAGGACTCTGAGTTACTACAGAAAATTCTTTCCCAGGGGTCTGGCAGCTGAGTCTTGCTCTAAGCCACTTGGCACCATTAACAAATTGGTTTTATTACAGTGTTCTCAGATTCAGTCACCACAAGCCATTGTGTGAAACTAGAGACAAACTACACCATTCCCAACAACTTAGGGGGTGTATAGACTCAGAGTTTAAGGCCAGATGGGACCATTATGCTCATCTAGTCTGACCTGCCTAACTCAGGCCAGAAAATTTCATCTGGTTCCCCCTGCACGGAGCCCAATAACTATTACTTTGTGTCTGCATACCCAGGTGCTTAAGATGGCTCAGTCCAAACATTTGCTACCCACAGACAACTTATTTCCTAGTGATGGGCGAGATGGGAGGCATGAGCTGCACCCTGGTGCACTGAGGGTTAAAGAACTGCTCTGGGCCCAGAAGGCCATGCCCACCCGCACCTTCTGGGCATGATCACAGTGGAGGCAGGGCTCGAAAAGGAGCAGTTCAGCTCAGTCTAGGTGGACAAAGCAGAGGAGCTTTGCAAGCTCCTGCAGAGAAGCCACCGGGGCTCACCACAGCCAAGACCAGGCTCCCCCACCAAGCCACTGCAGGCCCTTCACTCCAGAGAGGAAGGGAACAATAGACCATGGATGATAGAGGAAGACCCTCCAGAGCCCAATCAGAGAGAACTCCAGGGGAATCCAGAAACTGACTGGTCACACAGCCGGACGAATGAAGAGGGTGTAGGAAGTGGCCTAGGGAACAGGCATAAGGGCATTCGCTCCTAGGCCATATATTTGAACTATTATTCACAGGGCCCTGGGGTGGAACCCAGTGAAGTAAGGAGGGCCTGGGTTCCCTTATCCCTGACCATGGACTCTCACCACTGGGCAACACAGCCACTGATTCTCACCACTGGGTGACATGACCACCACCACTAGGCAGTTCTGCCAAGTTCGGACCTCAACCCCTGACAATGGGTAAGACACTTTCTGAACCCAGTGCTAACAAACCCTTTGCAATACAAACAAACTGCACATCAAAAAGTATGGGACCATTTCATGTCAGATATTATAATCTGCTAACCTTTAAAAGGTCTTCCAAACCATGCCTAGTTTGCTTGTACCAAGCCCCCAGGTAACAGGGTAGGCTGGATGTTATCACTTATTGCCAAAACAGGACCGTTTATAGTTGACAGCTCCGAACCTAGAGCTAAATTCTGCTCTCCTTCATATCCATGTAAATCTGGAGTAACTCCAGTTTCTTCAGAGGAGCTACTCTGTATTCACACCACTGTCAACAGGAACAGAGTGAACTTATTTTCTATTTCGCCATCCATAACGCTTACATTTTATAGCTCTGTCCAGTTAAACTTGACCTTCCTCCCTTGGAAAGAGGGAGGAAGAAGGCATACTGGGGGCATAAAGACCATTTCTCTGAAATGCATGCAAGACTCAGAAGAAGGCAGAAATTCCCTTCATCAGGCCAGCAGTGACTTCACTGGTTTCTTTTTTCCTACCCTGATGAAAGCATTACAGCACTGACAGTGCAAGGAAAGCCAATGATCAGATCTGACATTCCTTAGTTTGTACAATGCAGGAGCGCTAAGTTCCCATTCTGGTTTCCAGCCTGACAAAGGCAGTTGACTCAAAACACATCAGTACAACAACCCCAGCACATTGAGATCTGGTCTGTGCTGGGGCTCTGAATCACTAAGGAATACAAATAATAAAATAATATTAACAACCATCTCCTGAAGGACCAGAACGCACTGTTTTGGTTTTAAATCCACATAATACGTGGCATGCTGAATAAGACAGAGATTGATCAGCAGTGACAAAGGCATATTGTCCTAGCGCTAATCTCCTTACCTAATCAACTGCTCCTGACAATGCAATAGTCATTATTTGTATAACAGTAGCACCTAGAGACCCCCATAGAGATCAGGGCCCCATTATGCTAAACTCTGTGCAAACACACAGCGAGAGACTGTACATTCTAAGCAGACAAGACGGACGGAGGAGTAGGCCAAACAGGCACAGAGAGATAAGTGATTTGTCCAAGGGCAGCACATCAGTAGCAGAGCTGGAGTTAGACCTTCAGCCTCTGGAGTCCCAGTCCAGCACCTTAGGGGCTGGAGGTTTGATTGTGCTTAACAAATAGGGGCGTTTTGTTGACAGAATCTACACTAAAAGACACTGTCTGCCAAGATTGCAGTTACTGACTGCATGTTCGACCAGCAGCAGGAGGTTGCACTGTTGCTGTATTCAGTCAGTAAAGCAATCAGGACTTCAGTGCATTTTTTCTCACCACTGTAAGGCATGGGACTATAATAGAATGTTGTTCTTCTACTACACCAGAAACTAATGTTGATACTATGGAAGATTTCTTGCTAACCTGCAGGGGATAGCACAGAGCAGGGGCAGCTCCAGGCACCAGCTCACCAAGTGCGTGCCTGGGGCGGCAAGCCGCGGAGGACAGCCTGCCGGTCGCCGTGAGGGTGACAGTCAGGCTGCCTTTGGCGGCATGCCTGCGGGAGGTCCCGCAGCTTTGGTGGCAATTCAGCGGCAGGTACGCCTAAGGTACAGGACCAGCGGACCTCCCACAGGCATGCTGCCAAAGCCGCGTTACCGGCGGACCTCCTGAAGGCAAGCCGCTGAAAGTTGCCTGATTGCCGTGCTTGGGGCAGCAAAATACATAGAGCCGCCCCTGGCACAGAGTCCTAAAATTCAGCTTTAAAATATTTAGATTCCCTGAAACTGCAAGTTTAAGGTTCTAATTCAGCAAAGTACTTAAGTACATAACTTCAATGTGCTTAAATTTTCCATGTGAAATATAATCTTAAGCAGGTCTGTAGAGAACAGTAGTCAACATTCTCCTCACATAATGCAGGAGGGAAAGAGAGCCTTCTGGTGAATGAGGAAGAGTAGATTTCTTAAAGTGTAGTGGTTTATCACAGTCTGTGAACATCATGTTGAGAGTATTAAGGGGCCAGCTGTTAGAGCACTAGTCTGGAGCTTGAGAGATGGGAGATCAAGTCCTTACTCTGCTACAGACTCCATAGCGTGACCTTGGGAAAGTCACTTAATCTCTGTGTGCCTCGATCTATGCAAAGGGGATAATGCACTACCCTCCCTCCCAAAGGTGTTGTGAGGGTGAATAAATTAAAGGTTGGGAAGTGTTCAGATGCTTACAGTAATGGTGACTATGTTCTACTATATTCTTTGTAGTAATCAGGATAACTGAATAAGGATGATTTCCAGGAGCAGCAGGAGTGCAAATGTGGGCAGAGGGAGGGAAATGGCATTGTGAACCCATGTGCCAGGTTACAATGCCACTCGCTCAAATTCAGCCAGTCATGACGGAGGGGCAGACAGGCCAAATTTGAGTGAATGGTTTTGCGACCTAGCACACGGGGTCACCATGTTGCTCATATTGGCCTGCCTCCCCTCTGTCATGATAGCAGAGAAGGGCTACACCATTATGTCACCCAGTTCTAGTCAGGGGCCAAAAGGGGGGGAACTTTGCCTCTCCCCTTCTTTGTGCCCCTGCTGAGTTCAGGTTCTCAGAAGTGAGGGGAACATGGCCTTTTGTCATCCCTCGCCCCCCTCACCCCCCGTTGCTTCAGATGATTTCTTACTGGGTCTTCTTCAACCTTGACTGAGATGACAAGAATCCTCTTTCATACAGCTTGTTCCAATATTGCTCCAAGATACATTTCTGAAGAGACAACTTTGCCACTGAGAATCTCTCTGCAGAAGTCACAGACACTGCTTTCGAAACAACTGACGGTGAACTCATGTAGTATTGTCTCAGGCAGAAATCTGATGTAGGCAGAGGCATGAAATCTGTGTGCACTGGGGGAAGCTCAGACACACCTCCTGGGTGGAAAAACTAAGCAGAAAGAAGGAAGAAATTCTGGGGAGTAGATAGGAGAAAAAAGCAGTCCAATCTTTAAAGTAAGTTCCTTGATTCTTGTGATAAACTTTTATCCATTACACTAGCTCAGAAAGGTATCATTTGTCATGATGACAATCAAATGACATCCTCCTTCTTTGAGGACATTTGACTTCATCACAGATTTTCACAGCTACATGGTTCTGGAGATAGCACTTGCCAGGGGATGTCACCGTACCTCTCCAGATCTTTTCTACAGAGATCTAAGAGTAGCAATTTAATGAAAGTTCACAGAGAACTCAGGAAGGGCGGGGGACCTCCACAACTCTGGAGTTTTGCTCACTGCTTTGTTATAAGCCAGCCCCGTGTATATTTTCATTCTGTAACTAGCCATTTGAAAACTGTAGTGTTTATTTAAATCTTCAAGCCTTAGCAGGGCTTTTTTTGTTTGATTAGTTTTGACATAGTCCTTTTCTCTACAACAGGGGTCGGCAAGCTTTCAGAAGTAGAACACACTGTCTCACAGAAAACACTCCGCACAGTTATTTAGGTAAAAGCTCCTGAAAACACTGATAAGAGTTATGCACCTATCCCTGAAGACTCTTCCCATTGTGTTTATGTCCTAGATACTGTGTCATCGTTTACCACTGATTTCAGTCTGTCATTCAGCTGACAGCTCAGAGACTGTTGGCTCTTAAGTCTCTCTTAATACCTGCTTCTGTCCCTATTTTTGGAATCATTATCTGGTTTTAGGACAGCTCCTTAACAGTGTGAAAGGAGACCAAGAGCGCCTGCATTCTCCAAAGAAAAAACCCCCAAACCAAACGACAAACAAGTCTGTTTGAAAAGCCATGGTCCTGTCTACAGTGGGGAGTGGGGAAGGTGTTTACACCTGTCTGTCTACACTTGTATCAATGCAACTCCCAAGGGTCCATGGATGGCACTGGATAAGATGGGGGATAGCATCAGTCTGACTTACCAAGGTAAGTCTATAACAGTGTTGCCAACTCTCATGATTGCATCGTAAGTCTCACAGTACTGGGTGTTTCTGTTAAAGTCCCAAGAGATTACAGGAGAATTTCACCTTTATTTATAAAAGAGTTTCTAGTTCTTGTAGCTACGGAGCAAAGGATGAAGTGAATGCACCCTAAAGACTCATAAACCAGAAAAAAAAAATACTCCCTCCTACTTTTTTTTTTAATCTCATGATTTTGGTGACCTGACTTGATTTTTGAAGGCTTGGGGTTGGCAGTGCTAACACCGCAAGTTTGTACCAATCAAATTACCTCAGTGCACTTATACCAGGGGTCAGCAACATTCATCACGGGCTGGTCAGGGTAATCTGCTGGCGGGCCACGAGACATTTTGTTTACGTTGACCGTCCACAGGCACGGCCTCCTGCAGCTCCCGTTGGCCGGGATACACAGTCAGGAAACACTAATACACTGATACAAGGAATTCGGGTCACAGTTATCATTTTGCAGCCTATCTGAAAAAGAGGTTGCTTGGATTTTTCTGGAGTACATTAAAAACTTCTGCCACCTCCGCTATCACCTTCAACTATGCTTACATAAGATGGGCTAAATTCAACCTTGGTGTAATTCCACTGAAGTAAAAGGAAATACTCTGGTCTTTGTGCTTCCCCATCTGTTTCTCTCCATTTGTTGTCTCTTGTCTTATGCTTAGATTGTAATCTGTTTGGGGCTTGGACCTTCTTTTTGTTCTGTTTACATAGCAACTAGCACAACGGACTCCTGGGGGCCACACCTGTGGCTCCTACATACGACTGCAATAATAAAGAACAATAATCTCAGCCAACCCACTCTATAAAGGTGACCAGGACCCTCTACACCATGAAAAAAACAGATTAAAATGCAATACAAATACTAGAACACACAAGAGGTTGTTGTAATTTTTCTGCATCAGAAGTTGTTTTTCTATAAAATCAAGCAGAAATGCAAAGTTAAGATCCCCAAATCAATATTAACTTTGACATGTTAACTTTTTTTTGGTGGTATGACTAGGCTTGCAGATGACAGATATGTTACAGTACATGAGCCTATACTAGCCTTATGGCCTGAGAAATAGGCCTATTCTGTTCTCAGATCACCAGCTAATTGATCCTTTTACCTTGATTTTATTTTCTTGGCTACTGTTTCAATCTATGTGCACTTACATCCCCTGCAAAGTTATGTTCTGAATTTTAGATTCAAAACAACTACCCATGCTCCAAATGAAACTCAGCCAAATCTGCTTTGTTTTCCTGGGCTCAGGAACAACCAAGCAAAACTGTTAAGAAGGTTCACAGGTTCTCTGCCTAAGCCCATAAATTCTTCTCAGATGGAGAAAAGGCTTGAAACTTGGCCTAGGTTTGCCTGAAATGTTGCCCAGGGTTTACTGGAAAGTTTCATGAAACTGAGTGAATCTGAGTTAAGTTTCAGATTTGCAAGAAAATGGAAACTGGATTAAAAAGGTAGCGTAATATAAATTGAGCATGGTTCCTTGTTGACTGTCTATACCGCTAGTGCCATCTGCTGGCTGAAACATGCTGTAGACTTCTTCTGGTGTCACATGGAGAAGTCCACAATGGAGATTGCTAGACTGGCTAGCTGACAGTTTAGAAGCAGCTAGTGAAGATCCAGCAGCCCATACACACAGCACTAAGACAGATACAAATCAATGATTTTTTTTTAAATGGGTGGTTTTAAAAAATTGTGATTGCATTTTTAAAATTTAAATTAATACAGTTTTTTAAATAAACCTATTTAAAATTAAATTTGAAATTATGACAACCTGTGCTAAGGCCTAAACTTACTACAATTTACTAAAATAATTTAAATTAATAAAAAAAATAGTAAGCAATACATATTTGCTGCCAAGTTTTAAAGAAACTCAAACCACCAAATTTGTAGAAGTCACAGGCTAAGCACCTGGAATCATAGTTTATTCAAGTATTAACACAGCTTTTGACCTGTCTGCAGGTACAGACCGAATATTTTTTTCTTTTCAGTTTATTCAACTAGTTCAGTTTGATGAGTAGTTCATTCAAAAATGAGAAACCAGCTGGGAGTTAAAAAAGCAGGAGAGTTTGTTTTCCTCTTAAAAACTAAGAATAAAAATGGAGGCGTGAGAGGATGAGATCTACTAGTTCTAAAATCTTGAAGGATGTGGAAAGCAGAAAGAATCAGTTCAATTCCTTAATATACTTCCTTTATTTAATAAATCAGTTTTTAAAAAACATATTTGATAAGCTTTTGTTCTTATGTATCCAGCACATTTGTGGTAGTTTTATTCAATTAATAAAAACAATTTTAAAATGCTGGGTTTGTGCTTTTAAATTGCATTCCAGTTTCTATCCAAATGTAACATGACACAAATCACACCTAAAAATTAATCATCTGGAAAGTAAGAAATGACCATTTCCTAACGTAATTAAAATGTAAAAATTAAGAGTTTGAATAAATGTACAGTAAATTAAGCTATATAACTGCTTAAATTAATGTGATTACATATCTAATGTGTCCTCCAGGTTAGTAAAAAAAAAGTACCAAATGTAGTGTAAAGGCTATATTTTGCTGCAAATCAAGATATTTTAATAGGTACAAACCAATGACAATCAACTCTTCTTTAGGATAATAAGTAAGTAAAAAGACAAAACAATAAAATAGGCAATTTAAATCAAATTTCATGCTTGCTGATTTAAACTATAACTAAAATCAGTGATTTAGATCACTTTGATATTTCAATCCACCTTGCACAGCACCCATCTCTAAGCTGAAAGTGAAATGCACATTTTCATTGTGAAAAGTCTTTGAACATCGGTTATACTCAGATGTGCTCTCTGGACTGAAAAAAAAAAAAGCTTAGACATGCTGATAAATAAGCCAGGAGTATTTACAATATATATTTGCAGAGTAACATTATAGTGGTGGCTGGAAGTTGTGTGGGGGATTTAATGCCAATGATGCAGATCCTGTGAATCAGCTGTGTGTGTTAGTCAGTACTGTGTGCATGTGTGAGACAAGGCTAACCATGATTCTGTACAGCTTTTTCCATACTTTTACTGATCTGCAAAACTCAGTCACTCAAAATGGCCTTGGCCTTACAGTGAAGCCTTTCCTGATGGCTAAACGAGATCACAAATGGTAATAAGCAGCATTGTATTACCTTGAAGTTATTCCATGGAGAGCTCACCATGGGAACTGTGCCAGAAAAGGGGATTTGGGGGGAGGGAGAAATGGACCAGCACATGATCTTGGCTTAACACACCAATGTCTTTTCAGTGCTGTAGTGCCGCTGAAGCTGCTTAGCCAAATGCAAAGCCTAGATAGCTTCACAAAGAAATATTTGAAGAGCTATCAAGAAGTTAAAAGCAGATCTGGCAGCTACAGGGGATGTTTACTATGATTTTCTGAACATTTCTCCCTAATGTTTGTTAGGCATATTGGCTACAATTTGCAAAAAACCCTAAGCGGCTTAGGAGCATCCATTCCATCTTCAGAAGTGGCAGGCACTTAAGATCCTGTTTCATAGAAGTGCAGAACTCAGGTTCCTACGTCGCTTTAAAAAATGGGACTGTTGAAAATGTTCACCCAACATCTTATTTGGGGTCGGGAAGGAATTTTCCTCCAGGGCAGATTGGCAGAGGCTCTGGAGGTTTTTCGCCTTCCCCTGCAGCGTGGGGCATGGGTCACTTGCTGGTGGATTCTCTGCTTGAGGTCTTCAAACCACAATTTGAAGACTTCAATAACTCGGACATAGGTTAGGGGTTGTATAGAAGTGGATGGGTAGGGTTCTGTGGCCTGCTTTGTGCAGGAGGTCAGACTAGAAGATCATATTGGTCCCTTCTGACCTATGAGTCTATGAGTCTATGAGTCTTTGATCTGTGATTCTGGTTTGATCTCTGCCAGTGTTCCAGGATCTCCCCTGGCTGCCAAGGACTTTCCACATGGAATTCAAGGTTTTATTCATCTATACAGCAGAGCCTTAGATGATTTAGGATTAGTTACCTAAGAGACAGGCCAATCTTGCAGTGCCATAATACAACTGATGTGACCCATTAGACTTCCAATATAAAAAGACAACAAGATCCAATTAATGCATGAATTGGGCCTTGATTCATTTTTGCATTGACTTCAATGAGCTTTGGATAAGGCCCCCATTCATTCATTAATTGGATCTTCTTGTTTCTTTTTTCCAGTTCTATATTACTGGATGTCTAGCTAGCCCTGACTATTGGTGCCCTATACATACAACTCTACACCATTGTTAATTCATTTATTATTAGTTAGCTGTGACACAAAGCTATAGAAAATAATTTGCACCTCAGGGAGGATGCCCTGCACAGCAGATCCTCCTGGTCTGCAGCAAGTGACCTTCATCTGACATGTCTGAACCAATTACACCTCTTGTAGTATAGTAGATTGCTTCCCTCTGGGCCCACCAGAGCCTTATGTGTGATCTTTCAAGGCATGTGCAAAGCCCATCTCATTTTGCAGGGTAGAGGGGAAGGGGTGGGCTAAGGTCTGGGTTTGAGAGAATGGGTAGTCTTTTGGTTAAGGCATCAGCTGAGACTTAGGAGATTTCAGGCTCTGCCACGGACTTCTGGTATGATCTTAGTTTCGCTGGGACTCAGCTCCTCATCTGTAAAATCGGGACACTTCTACCTCCTTGCTCTCACCCTTTGTCTTGCATGTTTATCATGTAACCACTTCCAGGCTAGGACTGACTCCTACTGTGTATCTGTACAGCACTTAGCACTGATCCTGGTTGGGCCTCTGTGCACTCCCAGAATACAAATTAAACAAACCCACATTATTATTATGTGAACTGTATTTCCTGGGGGTATAAAGATGGAATGAGCAGTCCTTTATATTGTACTATTATTGATATCATTCCTTTTAAATCATGTAATGGGTGCTCAGAGCATAAGATGGATGCCTAGAAATTGCAATAAATAGATAACACAAAGATTCACAATGCTTTTAATAATTCTAATATTAATAAGTATATGCACTTCTTTTCTATAGTACTTATAGCCAAGATGCTAAGCTGGCGTAAACTGGCTGATTTACACCAGCTAAGAATGTGGCCCAGGATTATTTTAAGTGGCATTGTATTTTATTATTAAAAATGGGCTTTCATAGTCCCCCTTCCTTAAGTTCTACATATAACTGAAGACAAAACTCTTTCTTGACATAAAATGACCTCCAGTGCAAGTGCATTTTAACAGTTAATTTAACTGACGAATAGTTGAAAAAGCAGCAAGAATCTAACAGTTCTAGAACTTAATACATTATATGCTTACGATGCAAGGTATCAGAAATCACCTTCATGCTTCATGATCAAAGATACACGAAAGCAGAGTGCCTGATGCCCACTAGACCACTAAATGGAACCACATAGGACAGATCTATCAATCATGGGTTAACCTTTTTTTGCTTCCATTCTTGGCTGAAATCAATATCAAAGCCCAGGTTTTATGGACTGTTTAAAGCCCATTCTCCTTCCATGTGTTGGCTATGCCCAGCAGGCACCCATGCAACAATTGGAAGTAAACTGATATTCAGGAGGCACTAAATCAAGATTTCTTCCCTCTTTGGGAGAAAAGAAGTGATCTAGATGTGTTTCTTTATTCAGCCTTGCCAGGGTGACTCAAGGAGTAAGGTCAATAAGTAGACATTCTAGAAGGAGAATAATCATGTAAAACTAAGACAAAGTAGGCTCCATAACTGTTTCTTCCCAAGCCTTTGTCGACGGGCTGTAACCTCTTCAGGGCAGGGACAATTTATTTTACAATATATGCCTAGAACAATAGAGTCTCTAGGTGCTATTGTAAAATAAAACTACCCACTTTTAAAAACTGTGCTTAATGATTTTTAATGTTCAGTTAGAAAAAGGGTCCTCATAGCTTATCACCAGACCAATACAAAGGAAAGTGCACTATTCACATCTGAGACCAGATCTTCAGCTGATATAAACTGCAATAAGTTCCAGTGGCTTCAATGGAGCTACAATTTACGTCAGCTGAGGATCTGGTGCCAGGGAGTTTAAATGCATTGAGACAAATCCATGCTTGTGTTTACTCCAGGGATGAATTCTGACCAACATGCATATGTGCACAGGGCCGGCGCTTCCATTTAGGCGACCTAGGGCACCAGGATTTGAGGGAAGCAGCATTTTGCCGCCCTCGGTGGCAATTTGGCGGCGGGGGGTCCTTCCACGCTCTGGGTCGGCGGCGGCAATTCTGTGGTGGGTCCTTCACTCGCTCCGGGACCCGCCGCCGAAGTGCCCCAAAGACCGGGAGCACAGAAGGACCCCCCCCGTCGTCGCCGAATTGCTGCCAACGACCAGGAGCGCGGAAGGACCCCCGCCTAGGGCACCAAAAACCCTGGCGCCGCTCCTGTAGGTGCATATAACTGACTGATGGGGAGCGGGGAGTAGTTTTCAAAAGAATTTAGCATCCATTTATAAGAGCCAGATCTTCAAAAGTGTTCAACCCAGCATACATCCAAACATACTGAGCTCTCTGAAAATCTGGCCTAGGCTGTCTGATCTCCTCTCCCAATGATTAAGTTAATCTCCTGGTTTTTGGAGGAGCAGAGGAGGAAGCATTTGATTGTCTCACAGGTCCATCACAACCCAAGTTGTAACATGTCTTTTTGAGCAAAGAAATTTTGAGTATATAACATTTATAAATAACATCACCTTATCATCCATGTTACCCTTCCCTTGTGCCCCATTTGCCATAGAGCTTTCGAACTAAGTGCAGCAATCAAAACAGAACTTGTCTAAACTTGTCTCTGTTATGAAAGTTCCTTATATCTATTAATTGGCGATGAACGATTGTAATTTGCAAGTTTCCCCTAAATTATTAGAGTCATAGACTTTAAGATCAGAAGGGACCATTATGATCATCTAGTCTGACCTTCTGCACAATGCAGGCCACAGAATCTCACCCACCCGCTCCTGTAATAAACCCCTAATCTATGTCTGAGCTACTGAAGTCCTCAAATCATGGTTTAAAGACTTCAAGGTGCAGAGAATCCTCCAGCAAGTGACCCATGCCCCATGCTGCAGCCTCAGAACCCCACATAATGCTCTTCTGGAACTCTTTGGAGTTAGGTGACTGGCTGGTTTAACATCCTATTAAATAAACAATTTACACTGGCAGAAATTGTTAGGAAAACCTCACCACCTTCTATGTGCAACATTTTCTATTTGCCGATGATATGTTTTAGTTTAAATTATTCAAACTAAGAAAGTCTCCAGAGTGTGTTAAGAGTATTCGAGAGGTTCTCCTTTATGGCCCCAGGCTGACGTCTGTAATCTTCTCTGTCAGTTACCAGGTTTTGTTCATAATACACTATGTTTGGATTTTTTAAACTTTATATTTTATATAAAAACAATAAAAATATATACACTGAAACAAAACATAGATAAATACATGCACAAAAATGGAAATACAATATAAATGACAAAATTCGGTGTTCGTTATTTGTAAAACTTGGGGGAAAAACAACTAAAACTAATCAACCAAAATATAAAATACCTGAACCCGTAGAGGTCATGCAGGGCATCAATTGTGAAATTGACTAAACAGGTGAATAAATGAGAATATAACTCATAAGTATCAGGGAATAAATATATACTAAACTGAAAAAATATGCAATAGTTTCATGTGTGACCACACGTACTCGTATTTGCATTATGCTATTGTTAAGCTGAGCTGAGAAGTCAAGAAAGAGAGAAATTCTGTGGCCTTTGTAAATCCAGGTATCAGCTTTTACGGCAGCATTCTTTTCACTGAACTTTAGTAGCTTGAGATGATGTGTCTGGGCTTGCCAGACTCCTGCCTTCTAGTACCAGGCATTCAGTGAGCCCTTTCAATATCTAATGGGGGCAGCTCAGAATTTAAGTATCTAGTGAGTAGCTTCTGAAGAAAGCTGATAATATCCTACCCATGTAGACCCTCAGCAGTGCCCAAGAGATGAAGGTTGTTTCTTCGATATCTCTTTTCTAAGGCCTGGTCTCCATTATGGGTTTATTTCGAATTTAGCAGCATTGAACCGAAGTAACACTGCACCAGTCCACACAACAAAGCCCTTTATTTCGATATAAAGGGGTCGTAATATCGATATCTGTACTCCTCCCCAACGAGGGGAGTAGCGCTGAAATCGGTATTGCCTTTTCGAATTAGGACTAGTGTGGCCGCAATTCGATGGTATTGGCCTCCGGGACCTATCCCACAGTGCACCATTGTGACCACTCTGGACAGCAATCTGAACTCGGATGCATTGGCCAGGTAAACAGGAAAAGCCCCGCAAACTTTTGAATTTCAGTTCCTGTTTGCCCAGCTCCTCAGCACAGATGACCATGCAGAGCTCATCAGCACAGGTATCCATGCAGTCTGAGAATCGAAAAAGAGCACCAGCATGGACTGTATGGGAGGTACTTGATCTGATCACTATGTGGGGAGAGGATTACGTTCCACAAGACGAAATACCAAAACATTTGAAAAAGTCTCAAAGGGCATGATGGAGAGAGGCCACAATAGGGACAATAAAGACGCGAGATGAAATGTTCTCAGAAATCATGGAATCAACCCGCAATGAAAGAGCTCATCTGAATGAGTGGAAGGTCACCCTATCCCAGTACAGGAAAGCTGCCAGTGAACATGAGGCCATGAGGGACAAATGTGAGGAGAGGAGAGATGCTTGAGATGAGAGGTGGCAGGATGCAATGCTGCGGCTGCTGCGTGATCAAACTGACATGCTCTGGCGTCTGGTGGAGCTTTAGGAATGACAGTAGGATCACAGAATGCCGCTGCAGCCCCTGTATAACCACCCTCCCCCCTCACCATGTTCCATAGCCTCCTCATCCAGATGTGGAAGAATGCGGGGTGGGGGGGGAGACTCCGTGCACCTCCCCACTCCACCCCAGTGGACAGCCCAAGCAAAAGGCTGTCATTATTTTGAACTTTTTAGTAGCCTTTTCCTTCCCTCCTATCCTCCTCCCAAACCCCACCTGGGCTACCTTGTAAGTTCTCTCTCTGTTTTTACAATCAATTAATAAAGAACACATGATTTTTAAATGATAGTGACTTTATTTCCTTAGAAAGCAAGCTGTGATCGAAGGGGGAGGGTGGGTTGCTTACAGAGAATGAGTCAATCAAGGGGGCGGGTTTTCATCAAGAAACAAACACAACAGTCACACCATACCTTGGCCAGTCATTAAACTGGTTTTCAAAGCTTCTCTGATGCGCACTGCTTCCTGGTGTGCTCTTCTAATCGCCCTGGTATCTGGCTGCGCATAATCAGTGGCCAGGTGATTTGCCTCAGCCTCCCACACCGCCATAAAAGTCTCTTCCTTACTCTCACAGAGATTGTGGACCACACAGCAGCAGCAATAACAATGGGGATATTGGTTTGGCTGAGGTCTGAGTGAGTCAGTAACATGTGCCAGCGCGCCTTTAAACGTCCAAATACACATTCTACCACCATTCTGCACTTGCTCAGCCTGTAGTTGAACAGCTCCTGACCACTGTCCAGGGTGCCTGTGTATGGCTTCATGAGACAGGGCATTAAGGGGTAGGCTGGGTCCCCGAGGATAACAATAGGCATTTCAAGTCCCCGAGGATAACAATAGGCATTTCAACATCCCCAACTGTTGGTTTCTGGTCTGGGAAGTAAATCCCTTGCTGCAGTCGTCTAAACAGAGTAGTGTTCCTGAAGATGCAAGCGTCATGAACCCATCCTGGCCATCCCACGTTGATGTTGGTGAAACGTCCCTTGTGATCCACCAGTGCTTGCAGCACCATTGAAAAGTACCCTTTGCGGTTTACATACTGGCTGCCCTGGTGCTCCAGTGCCAAGATATGGATATGGGTTCCATCGCACCACAGTTAGGGAATCCCATTGCAGCAAAGCCATCCACTATGACCTGCACATTTCCCAGAGTCATTACCTTTGGTAGCAGCAGATCAGTGATTGCTTTGGCTACTTGCATCACAGCAGCCCCCACAGTAGATTTGTCTGGGAAGTAAATCCCTTGCTGCAGTCGTCTAAACAGAGTAGTGTTCCTGAAGATGCAAGCGTCATGAACCCTTCCTGGCCATCCCACGTTGATGTTGGTGAAACGTCCCTTGTGATCCACCAGTGCTTACAGCACCATTGAAAAGTACCCTTTGCGGTTTACATACTGGCTGCCCTGGTGCTCCAGTGCCAAGATATGGATATGGGTTCCATCGCACCACAGTTAGGGAATCCCATTGCAGCAAAGCCATCCACTATGACCTGCACATTTCCCAGAGTCATTACCTTTGGTAGCAGCAGATCAGTGATTGCTTTGGCTACTTGCATCACAGCAGCCCCCACAGTAGATTTGTCCACTCCAAATTGATTCCCGACTGACCGGTAGCTGTCTGGCGTTGCAAGCTTCCACAGGACTATCACCACTCGCTGGTGAACTGTGAGGGCTGCTCTCATCTTGGTATTCTTGCGCTTCAGGGCAGGGGAAAGCAAGTCACAAAGTTCCATGAAAGTGCCCTTACGCATGCAAAAGTTTCGCAGTCACTGGGAATCGTCCCACATCTGCAACACTATGCGGTCCCACCAGTCTGTGCTTGTTTCGTGGGCCCAAAATCGGAGTTCCATGGCTAGAACCTTCCCCACTAAGTGCCGGAGCCCGTGGTTGAGAGAATTCTCTGTCCATGTCCATGTCCTCATCACTCTTGTCTGCCGTAGCCGCCGCCTCCTTGCCTGGTTTTTCAGGTCTTGGTTCAGCATAAACTGCACGAGAATGCGCAAGGTGTTTACAATGTCCATGACTGTTGTCTTGAGCTGAGCAGACTCCATGCTTGCTGTGGTATGGTGTCTGCACAGTTGACCCAGGAAAAAAGGCGCGAAACAGTTGTCTGCCATTGCTTTCACGAAGGGAGGGGGAAGATGTACCCAGAATCACCAGTGACAATGTTTTTGCCCAATCAGGCACTGGGATCTCAACCCAGAATTCCAATGGGCAGGGGATACTGGGAACTATGGGATAACTATGGAATAGCTACCCACAGTGCAACGCTCTGACATCGACACTAGCCTCGGTACACGGCCGCACACCATCAAATTAATGCCTTAGTGTGGCCGCGCGCACTCAACTTTAAACATTCTGTTTCCTAAAATCGGTTTCTGTAAAATCGGAATAATCCTGTAGTGTAGACATACCCTAAGTCATCCTGTTTTTCTTCCAGTATGCCTTTTCTAAGCTTTAAGGAGGCAGTTTCTTCTTTAATTTCCCTGGTTTCAATGGCAGTCTTCTGTAGCTCATTCTCCAAGTGAGCCAGTTGGGATTTTATATCACATACATCTTTAGAGACGCCGCAAATATCTTTTGAGACTAAATCCAGTAGGCTTGTGAGGAATTCTTTTGGTGCCACAATAACCTGGCCAAGGTTCTGCTGTGGCCTTGCTGTCTCCCCTGACAACTGCTTAGGTGATTCAGGCTGAGATCTTTCGTTGCATCTTACTGTGTTATTGGAATCCACATTCAACAGTTTGAAGTTTATCCAGTTTAACTTTTACGACAGAAATTTATTGCCGATTTTCTCGGAAAGTAATTATTAGAGACTAATTGATACTTGGGGAGTGAGGAGCTCTGGGCCTAGGCAGCCATCACAAGGGTACCATGTGACTCCAGTACTCTACAGTTGACTTTTATTTTTAAGGTAACTGGTAAAATTGCTAAGAACTGATTGGCTGATGCAAACGGCAAAGTTGGGCTCTCCCTGTAGGGTTGAGTTTGCATGAAGTTTGCAAGCTAAACGCTGCATTTTCAGATCACAGGTGCTTAGAGCAAACCAGTATCTGCAGGGTCCCTTTGAAGAACACCAGTCTTCAAGGAGAACATTCCACCCTTTGACCCTCACTGGGCTGCCCCATCTCTCCACAAGCTCTATGGCCTCTTCATTAATTTCACTGTCTTCAAGTCCTATATGGCCCAAAGACATCCAGTTCCCAGTGTTAGATAGCCCCTACTTGGTCTTCATGATGCCAAGTGGTACTCCACACTCCAGGAAGCTCTTGCTGGGGATACTGGTTCCTAAACCTAACAAGATATTCTGGGAGCAGATGCAGTTCCCTTCTCTACCACCACAACTGCCAGTGCAGCAGCAAACTGCCCCTGCTGCCAGCTGGTTCAATGACTGAGCCAGCAGAGGTTGAAATGCCCCATAATTCTCAGGGTAGAATTACCAGAGAATAAGAAATGTCAGTAAGGAAAATAAGCTACATGCCTGGCTGCACCTGCTGCCTTTCTCAAAGACCTTTCTGATCCAAAGGGGGAGGACTGCTGCTGGCTGCATGCTTGGGAACACCTTTCCAATCCAGAGAGAGAAGCAGGCCACTGGCAGAGTCTCCAAGAAACCCATTTAGCCAAACAGCAGGAATGAATCGCTGACACTAGCTGCCTAGGTAACACCGTTTAGCTCTAAGCTGGGCAAACACTTGCCTTCCTTAGCAACCTCATCATTTCTCTTGTGGGAACATGCTGAAAAAGAGAAGCACTTGACTGCTTCAGGAGGTACCCCACTTCTATTTAAACCAGAGTGACACCATCTTGCATTGCCTATAGACACACCCAAGATATTACTGTGAGTGAGATGAAACTTCCCTCCTATTCTACACCTAAGCAGACTAAAAATAATGCATTTTAAAGGTGTGTTTTTGTTTAAAGCTCATGGGGAACATTTCAGTCACCAATTATTTCAGTCACCAATACCTTAACCAGATTCTTTCTGGCAGGGCATGGTATTATGGAGGACTCTGAGGAACAAATTAATGTAACATCCAAGGCATGCAAGTCAGATAAAAAGTTGACAGACCTGTGGGTTGCAATCAGGCAAGAAACTTCCTTTATCTACTTTGCTAGAAACTATCATTGCTGGTTAGCCAAAAGGAAAATGTTTGTCTCACCACAAGTGACAGGGTACTGAGCATTCTGTGAGGAGCTAGCCATGACGGCTAATTTGATTTTAAAAAGTAAAAAGACTCCTGGGTCCGTGATCTGAGACTGGAAGTGGGAGAGCTCTTTCATTCAGGACAGATGTGAATACTAATCTTCTGGTTTGCTTTACTATGATGAATTGTAGTGGGGCGGCTCCCCCATTCCAGCAGAAAAAGGCTTAAAGCTAGCCCTGGGAGAAGGTTGTGGCTGAGAGCTGCTAAACTGGGCTGATTGGGGAAGTGGCCACACCATGCCCTAATCAGGCCACAGCTGGTCTGTATAAAAAGGCTGTGAGCCAAAGGCCTAGAAGGAGTCTCTCTACAGGCTGGGAGAGAGCAGAGCCTGGCTGCCTGCAGAAAGGGTACTGGGAGTGAAGCAGGGCTGGGTAAAGGCCGGGGGAGCTCCAGGTTGGCAACTACCCAGGCTGCAGGGCCTGGTCCAAGGCCCATAGAGGTACTGGAACGCAGCAGGTCCTAACTCCCTTGACTGTGATGAATGGCTTTTACACTGCAGTCTGCCCCAGAGAGCAGGGGCTAGATGGTGACTGGCAGTAGCCCAGACTGAGACAAGATGGGGATTAGAGATTTGGGTGTTTCCCAGAGAGGGAAGACCCATAGAGACTGGTGGGGGTATTGCCAGAGGCAGCACTAGAGTAAAGGGGCACTGGGTCCTGGGAGGGACATAGGGGCCAGTGGCAGTGGGACACCAGCCTGCAGAGAGTGCTCTCGAGGCTGGAAAAGCTAATTCCCTGAGATGACCAGCAGGAGGCACTGCAGGCGTGAGTCCCACACCTTTACATGCACACATTAAAGATGAGGTACTAAAATGTCCGATTTACCTATGACATAGCATGTCAAAATCGAAGGAGCCATAATCTTTCACTACACACCATCTCACTCATGGCAAAAGGAGCCATCAGAACTGCACAAGGAAAGCCATGGTTTGTCATTATTTTGAGGTGGAGAAATACAAAAACACGGTGCACAGTGATTGGTAAACAAAAGCATTTGGGGATCGGATGGCAGTTCCCAGTATGTTTAACAAGAACTCAAACAATTTGTTTGTAGCTATGATTTTTTAGCTCCCACTGTCTGCAACCCAATGGGAAAAGAGGAAGGCAACAGTACAGATTGTGAAATGTCGGTTAAAACCGAAGCAGGATGGAGGAGACCCCTACCCAGTGATGCTGATGTATAAAAGTGCATCAACTGGGGACACAGGATCACCTGTTCAGCTACTAATAAATCATTTATGTTTAGTTTTGGGTTCCACAAATCAGCAGTTAAAACCAACAGGCATCGCTAGTGAAGTCCATATCAATAATAAACATGGTGCCAGTAGATGGGGCTGTTACAGATTATTTTCCAAGTAGAGCTCTTCAAAAAATTGTCAGTGGAAATAGCTTTTAGAATGATGAAAACGTTTTACCCCTTTTCACTGGAAAAGGAGGACCCAAACCAAAAACAATCCTGAAAATTTATTCCTTTTTTTTTTTTTTGGTTTCCATTTAAGTTGAATTAAAATGTTTTGTTTCTTTGAAAAGTCTCATGGAAAATTTTGAATGAACTGATTTTTTTTCCTTTTTTGAAATTTTTACATGGAAAACACTTACCATTTTTTTATCAGTCTGCTTAATAGTTCTATTAATCTGTAGGCATTAGATCTCAGAAGAAATGCCATATTACAGTTCTTGTTAGAATGTGAGCATGTTGCCAGTAAATTTGTTCACTGCCTGCATCGCTTTGACTAGAATAATTTCTTAGGTGTAGAGCTACTACTTACAAGACATTCATGCAATGAAAAAAAAAACATGGTGTCAAAAACATGATGAAAATTTGAGATACTTTTTACCCTAAAACCAAACCCAGACAACTTCTTTTCAGTTCATCATGGCTATAATTAGAACCAATCAGCTAATGCTTTTGGAAGGTGAGCGGGATAATTAAGGAAATCATGCCACTGCCAATATGCAAGACTTATTTGCTGACCCAAGGAAGCAAATGTCTTTGCACCCTAGCTACAATTATCTGGGAAAATTAGTCCTGAGTCTTGGTAGCTGCCATTGTAGTTTTGCATAAGACTGCAAAACCTAGTGCAGAGCGTATAAAAGGAAACAGCTGTATGAGCCCAGTCAGACAAGCCAACAGGTGTATCCTTGAACTGAAAGAGGCAGAAAATGCTGCAAGAAACAGGCAGGCATCCCAGAAGTAAAATGTTAACCTAATATAGGTAGAGACCATGGAAAGTAGAAACAAATAGAATGACTCTAAGATCTGCACATAAGCACCAGGTCTTTCAAAGTTCCAAATTCAAATCTCTCTTTGACCAAATGAAGTAGGTGGAACTCTGAATTTAATGGCATTTCTCTCTTTTCAGCCTGATAATTTGGGAATGCTGCATCCAATCAATTTCAAAATCTAGGCCATGCTGTAGGTATCAATGAGAAGAAACCTATTGATTTTGGTGCATATCAGAATACCCAGAAAAGCCTGATTCTCAGGAAAACCATAGCCTCCAAACTGCCTGGTACCACAGGCAGAGGAATCTCTCTGCTGTCTACATATATAAGAGGCTGCATCTTGACTTGCTGCATGGGGACATACCCTCAGAGCCCAGGCTACAGACTATGTCTACACTGCAATAAAACATCCACGGCTGGCACGTTAGCTGACTCAGACTTGGGCTGCAGGGAGACATTCAGGTTCAGGCTGGATCCCAGGCTCTGGGACCCTGTAAGGGGAGTAAGAGTCAGAGGGGCCAGGCGTGGGTGTCTGATTGCAGTGCAGACATGCCCTAAGGCATTATACCTTACACTGCACTGTAAGCCCAGTGTTCGAACTCAGGTTCAAGTCTAACCCTCTTCCCTCTACACCTAAAATCATCTGAACACAGGGCTCAGACTCAAGGGCCCAGGAGCCATGGAGATGAAGAGTCTGAGCCTGAATCAAGCCAGGATCCAGGGTTCAAGCCCTATTGCTTTGTAGTGTAGATGCCGCCCAACTGGACGTGTGTCTGGGAGTCTGCCAAAAGTATTCCACAATCCTACAGCCAACTCTCTTTGTCGTCTGGATAGTAAAGTTTGGTGGCACTCAAGTTTTCCCACCCTGCACCACGAACAAAGAGTTAGAGCAGCCATACTTTGAGAGGGCACTAGGAAGTCTGGGAAATCGGTGGTTGGACTCAGGCCCACATAATGCAGCATAGATGCTGGAGCCCCAGGTTGGGACCCAGGGTTCAACAATTCCTAAACCTGGGTTACAAATGAGTGTAGATGCTCAATCCTAGATTAAAAAACCTGGGGTCTGCTAACTCAAGTTCTACTAGCCCTGGGCTAACATTGCAGTATAGACAGACCCTAACAGAAATAATTTTAAGAGAGCCTTACAGGAAGGGTTTATAGCAGGGGTAGGCAACCTATGACATGTGTGCCAAAGGCGGCATGCAAGCTGATTTTTAGTGGCACTCACACTGCCTGGGTCCTGGCCACCTGTCCGGGGGGCTCTTCATTTTAATTTAATTTTAAATGAAGCTTCTTAAACATTTTAAAAACCTTATTTACTTTACATACAACAATAGTTTAGTTATATATTATAGACTTATAGAAAGAGACCTTGAAGATCTTTCTAAAAACATTAAAATGTATGACTGGTCACATAAACCCCATAAATTAGAGTGAATACCATGGAAGACTTTGGCAGCATCACTGCTAAAGTGTTGCTGTATCCCTGGTTTATAGGTACTTGAGAGGAAGTGGAGTATGTGGTGAGGCTTTGGAGTTGCTGGAGGATGCAGAGGCAAGGAGCAGCAGTGATGGGGGGTGGGGGAATGGGGTGGGTTTGAAACAGGTACCCATAGTGGGAGAGTAGAGGAGAGGAGGGAGGATTCCTAAAAGAACTGGGAGACCAGTAGGTGAGTGGGGGAAGCAGGGACCTGGAATTTAGGGGTTGTGATGCACCAGAGAATGGTTCATGTGGCAATGAAGGTTGGTGATATCGGGAGAGGATAACACAGGGAATCAGAGTCCTTACCTACATTTAAGTATAGGGGATAGGGGAGTTGCCATATGAAGTCCTGAAATGAGGAGAGAGGGGAGCAGGTGACGTACAGGGAGTTTGGTGAAAGGATGGAAGGAGACACTGGGTGGCTGCAATGTGCTTCAGCCTGCAGACAGCTACAAGTGTGCATCCCTCAGCTGTTTAGACTCTTTTTCTTTATCCTAGAGACCACAGCAATGAACAGCTGTAGTTAAGGCCTGAAATGCAACTTTCATGTGACACTTGCTCTTTTCCAGTGGCTGGTAACCGTCTCAGATTAATGCTCTTTAGGGCTGGAAGTTTCCATGCTTTATTCTCTCTCTTCTGAAGAGTTTGATCAAAATCGCCACCCAGTTATATTTTTGAGGCCTTAGTTTCTGAAACAAACACTACATTTGCCCCCACGTGTTTCTTCACCTGGAATTTCATGCACACTACTCGATAACGTACTGAACACTTACTTTGTTCACAAGCAGGCTTGCTGGTAGAGATCATCTAAGCAATATGCCAGGATGGATAATTTGGTTCAATCGTTCTTCCTTCAATGGAGAGCGCTGAAATGGTTTGCCAAGGAGGAAGAACGGTTTGCTTTGATCCTCTTAAATCTTTCAAACCTTATGTTCTGTCAAACAATGGGGCTCAGTTCTCACTCTCTTGTTTGGCCAGTTTTGGAATAATGTATACTTTTGAATGGATAGCGAGCTCAGTAGCTGAACTACAAGGGACTTTTCAATTCAGAGGAACACTCTTAGGAAGTCCAGTTCCACTTAAAAGAACTCCTACAATAGTTCCTCACTACATAGGCTCCACAGCCATGAGACAGCAGCAATAGGAAGTAAGAATCCCATATTTTGTCACTGAAATGCACACAATACTCTGTGCTTGGCACTCAGTCAATGACTTTAGCATTTTGCAGTACTCCAAAAAAAATTAAAGTAGGGGGGGAGCAGATATCAATCATCAGCAAATTTACTGGTGCCCCACCAGAGTCTTGAATGATAGCAGCAGTAATTTTCACTAGGACATTCAGGTGACTTCTTTTTCTTCATCGACAGCATACTGCAACACATAACATCTTTTACATTAGACGCTATAGTTTAACTGAAAATCGTTTGGTCCTTTCAAATTCCTCTTTCACACTCAAATCTTGGCCTGATCTGCCCTGCCCAACTCTGTGGGGCTTTTCATGACCTTTTTCATATGGGAGTAAAACAGCTAATCTGTGGGGAAATCATTCTTCTCACGGGCCTGTCCTTTGAATCCCATTCACCCACCTCCTGGAGATGGGGGTACATCGGGTGTTTAGAGTGTGCGTGAGGTCACACCAGAGGTAACATGGGAGCGCTCCGGAGAGCAGACACGCTAGGATACAATGCACAATGGGGCACAAAAGATACTTAACAACTTGATTCAGGTTTTGATCATGCTCTACGCGTGCACGTGGGATTGACTGTTGGTCCTGCAGGACTGCGTCTGCCATACTATAGCAGAAGGCATGGATATAAATTCAACACACAATGGTGGGAGTGGGTGGGAGTGGGAATTACAGGGCGGTGAATGGGGTAGTGTGATTAAAAAAGTAATCAGTCCTTCTACTCTGGGAACAACTTGAATGTCCCAGCAGCAGCTGTCCGCTCTCTGCTATCCAGCTCTGAAAGCAGCGCTGTCTACCAACAGCAGCGCAGAAAGTAAGGTTGGAAATGGGAAGCAACTGGAGGGAGGGTGCGATAAATTCCAATGACAAAAGTTTGTAGCACGCACTGGTCGTACGATACATCAGATAAATTTTGCAGGAAGAGGGACACACAATATTGCGAGAGAAGAGGGTCACCCTACTTTGCTTAGTTGAATCAAAATTCACTTTTGAATTGAACTAATGGTTTGTGACAGTTTTTTAACTCTCACATTTTACTCATAATATTAAAAATGCTATAGCTATCATGCAGTAATAAACGCTCATCTATTATTTCAGTTTTTATTGATGTCTTTTTATTAATTCTAGCTCTATATCATTAATAAATAAACTTTCATGTATATTTACAACAGGGGAATAGTATTGGGAACAATTCTTTCAAGTGTCTCTTACTCTTATAAATCATGAAGTTTTGCATAACTGCTATCCTGGATCTATGCGCAACTACACTTGGTAGAAATTCATGTTAGCTTTCCGAGGTAACTGCTCTGCTATACATACCGAATGTCAAATATGGTAAAGGATGTGTAATTTATATGCATGTCATATATGTGACCTATCATTTCAATCTAGCAATGAGAAGCGCTGTATCAAGTAGGTGAGGTAAAACATCCCACAATTCAGCTCAATATACGTAACAGCCGGCTAAATGTTTTATTTTTCGACTTTCATTCAAACACCCTTACTTCAACTTAGTCCAGAATCTTTTCATACCTAGAGTTTAATTTAATGTATAGCAGACTTTAGACAGAAACTTAAATCCAGGTGAGAGAGAGAAGAGAAAGAGGAGAGCACCTCATGATGAAGAGATTCATAGACTCAAGACTCTAAGGAACGAAGGACTCGAGAGGTCATTGATGCCAGTCTCGCTGCTCTCATGGCCGGGCAAATACTGTTAGAACGCACCTTGAATAGACATTTATCAACCTACTCTTAATATCTCCATAGATGGAGATTGCCACAACCTCCTTAGGCAATATTTCAGGTTAGACCACCCTGCCATGGAACTTTTTCCTAATGTTAACCTAAACCTCCTGCAGCAGTTTAAGCCCAGCTGCTCTTGTTCTATTACCTAGAGACAAGATGAACAGGTTTTCTCCTGCCCTATGAACCTTTTGAGATACCTGAAAAAGCTGGCTGAGCACTACCATGTCCCCTCTATCTTCTCTTTTCAAACTAAACAAACCCCATCTTCAGCTTTCCCTGTCATAGGTCATGTTTCAGACCTTTAATAATTCTTGTTGCTCTTCTCTGGACCCTCTCCAATTTCTCCACATCTTTCTTGAAATGCGGTGCCCAGAACTGGACACAATACTCCAGCTGAGGCCTGACCAGTGCAGAGTAGAGCAGTGCAAGTGAATTCCTCCCACCAGCTGAGTTTGCAACTCAAAGCGCAAGGGGGAAAGAGAATAAAACCCTTACCAAGAAGGAACTGTGTTTTATGCTACTTAGACTCTGGGGGTCAAGGATTACTAGGCATAAGCAAAAGATCCTAGTACTTAGGCTGGGTTAGCCCTAAAGGGCACATAGAGATTGCTTATTCTAGAATCTTCTACTACTTTTTTGCAATTTAAGACTGGAACATGAGTGTTTAAATGTTTACCTGCTTTAACCCTGTAAATAACTCTCATTTACTTTTCCTACAAGCGTGATCTTTGGTATGACATCTACATTGCAATTGACCTTGAATACGTGAGTGTCCTTTGAGACTGGAGTAACCTGAATATTGCTATTTTGCACAAAGGTAAGCTTACCTGGGTGACAAGACAGATTGGAGTACCCAAAAGGACAGTCTGTGATGCCACGTTACGGCTCTTACACTGCTTGAGCAGTTTACACTTGATAACTGGTTGGTGAAATCTAAGTATAGAACTCACAGCCAAACTGGAGGGTTTGTGCCTTGATTTTGAACAGCCTCCCCTGAGGTTGGTACATGCTCTTAAGTCAATGCAGGACACTTGGAAATATTCTCCTGCTTTGGCACCCCCTCTCCCTTTGTCTCATTATTTAGACTTATGCCAAATAGTGTGTAAACCCTGCTGAATCAAAATGGCAGCACTTTGAACAGGTATAAAATGACGACTCCTGTACAAAGCAGGAGCTAATCTGTTCCTTTGTGTGAAAACCTGGCTTCACTGAAGTCAATGGCAAAGCTTCTGCTGACTTCAGTGAGGCCAGGATTTCATCTTTTCCATTTATGGTGGTAAAATGACATTCCTTATTTCTAGTTAGAAGGGGATGAGAAACATAATTGTAACCATTCTGCCAGGTGGAGCCAGTAGCAACCAGGGCAATATCTAGAGCTTCCTTTCCATCGATACAACACAGAACCAGCTTGAGCTCCTACCCAGAAAATTACACTTCACACCTGGGCACCTCTGAAAGGCAATATTTCCCCACTCGCAAGCACAGAGTCTGAGAGTAGAAAAGAAACTGTTAATGAAAGGAGGGAAGTAACTCTCCATTAATTTGGGAAACACTGCAACCAGGATTCATAAACACAAACCATGAGTAAAATACTCACCCCCAAGTAAGTTGGGCAGTGTCCTTTTCCCCTCATGGTCTTAATTCCATCAACCCAAAAGTCCCTTTAACATGCCTGACCCTTCTCTGCACACCACTTACAGTTGCTGTTCTTGGTCAGTGCAGACCCAGAGTTCAAAGGTGCATCTGCAGAGTTCCCCTCCCACACTGGGTGGAGTTCCCCTCCCACACTGGGTGGAGATAGTGGGTAAAAGAGGCACCTTACTCGCTCTACTGCTTGGGCATTCACTCGCTGCCCTGCTGGCTGCTCCTCTCCACCAGTCACCCTTCTGGCCGCTCACCACACCTCTCCAGCCACCAGAAGGCCATCATCCAAACATTGACCCAGCCTGACCTTGTCAGAGCTGACAGATCATTTCATTTGATGGTTTAACTGCATGATGGTTACCTTCTCTCTTGTTAATGATGTTGTTGTACCCTTAATGCTCTGTAGGAAGAGTTTCTCCCAAGACTCAGTTAAACAAGTAATAAAAACACACCAACCATCTGAGATCTGCAATAGCTGTCTATCAGCAGTCTCCCCAAATACAGTCATTTCTCCAATTCTATACCAATTCTCATCGGTGATTCTGTACAGTCAACTCTACTGGTTTTCTGAGCAACATGGGTATGAAATCCAATAGTGCTCCGTGCTGGCCTAACTGTCGTCCCTGAAGTCAATGGAAGCAGAATCAGGACAATGCCAAGCATCTTGCCCTCTATTCTTATGTTTCCCTTCCTTTTGTTTAGGTCTTCATTATTGTAATCATTCTTTTGTTTGTAAAGCTGATAAGCTACATTTTAAAAAGTTATTTACATCCTCTGGGTAATTTAGACTTTTTATACATCTATTTTTATACCACTTATTAGTGAGCCTCTCTCATTAAAAGGGAGGATGGCTGCCTAGGGCACAGTATGGTTAGGCGCTGCTCAGACATTCCATGCACATCTTTGCCTGTCCAACTCAATCCCTTACCGCAAGACCTTTGCTGGGGCCAGTCCTGAGCCGCCCCCAAGCAGAGCTGGCAATAAATTGTGTGTTAATGTTTTCTGTGTAGATAGAAGGGTTTTAGCATGATGTCATCAAACTCATTTTGATTTGTGGTCTCAGCCAGGATTCAAATCCTGGTCTCCAGCAGTAAATGGATGCTAGTTTAATGCCCCAAAACCCTATGAGTACTTTGTATCTCAGAAACTTAAAACATTGCTGCACAGAGATGCTACTTCTCAACCCCAACATGAATCAATGCCAGGCAGCAGTATGCAACATTTCACAGAAAACCATCCCTTACAATCACAGTGTATAAAGGAATGACACATACAACTACTCATTATTCCCACACAGAAAGCCTTCGTTAACCTATGGGTTAACCTGGCAAACATATCCATTTGGTAATTCTGTAGCTTCTCTAATTACTGGAGGATACTGGAACTGCAGCAACATAGGAACAAATTACAACAAAGATGAGGTTACTCACTTCAAGCAGTAATTGCAATTCTTTGAGATGTGTGTTCCTATATGTGCTTCTCTTTGAGTGACTTCCAAGCACGCTAAGCAGAGATCGTGGACTCCTTGTATCTACCCTCGAGAGAAATGAGGAGCTTAGATAACTTTCTAAATTGCTTGAGCCTAAGTAGGAAGCCAATATCCTTCTAACTGCCAGAGTACGGAAACAGGATTCCTACAGCGAAACTGGTGGTTTCTGTTTGTATCTTTTTACAAATTGTGGGCCATATGCTGAGCTCCTGACTCATGCTGGGTAGCAGTAATGCAGTGTAAATGCAATAGATTCTGGGGCTATGTTTGCTGGAGGAGGGGGTGTTAAGGTTCCTCCCCAACTCTGAACTTTAGGGTACAGATGTGGGGACCTGCATAAACACTTCTAAGCTTAACTACAAGCTTAGATCTGGGTTCGCTGCCACCATCCAGATTCCTCAGTGTCTGGAACACCCCCTTTTCCCCCCAAACCCTTCCGCTCCCTGGGTAGCCTTGAGAGGCTTTTCACCAAGTTCCTGGTGAACTTCGTTCCAACCCCTTGGATCTTAAAACAAGGAGAATTTAACCATCCCCCCTCCTTTCCCCCACCAATTCCTGGTGAGTCCAGATCCAATCCCCTTGGATCTTAAAACAAGGAAAAATCAATCAGGTTCTTAAAAAGAAAGCTTTTATTTAAAGACAGAAAGATAAAAATCATCTCTGTAAAATCAGGATGGAAAATACTTTACAGGGTAATCAGATTCATATAGCCCAGAGGAACCCCCTCTAGCCTTAGGTTCAAAGTTACAGCAAACAGAGGTAAAATCCTCTCAGCAAAAAGGAACATTTACAAGTTGAGAAAAGAAAAATAAGACTAACCACGCCTTGCCTGGCTGTTACTTACAAGTTTGAAATATGAGAGACTGGTTCAGAAAGATTTGGAGAGCCTGGATTGATGTCTGGTCCCTCTCAGTCCCAAGAGTGAACAACCCCCAAAACAAAAAGCACACACAAAAGACTTCCTCCCACCAAGATCTGAAAGTATCTTGTCCCCTTATTGGTCCTTTGGGTCAGGTGTCAGCCAGGTTTCCTGAGCTTCTTAACCCTTTACAGGTAAAAGAATTTTGGTGTCTCTGGCCATGAGGGATTTTACAGTATTGTACACAGGACGGCTGTTCCCTTCCCGTTATAGTTATGACAGGGGGTTTCATCGCAGGGTTAGTGTTTCCATTTCAACTCCATTCAAAGATATCACTTTCCCATAGCACAGCAGTGTTACACTAAACTATTTGTTCAGCAAAACAGCATAGCTCTCACCTTACAATACTTGCCTAGCTGCAGCAGATTCATCAGTCGCTGTCATTATAACACTGAATTTTAGTATCTTTAGCTGGATTGTAGAGAAAGCAGCTCTCGGGATTCACTGTCAGAACTATCGTGTGAGTCGCCCCAGCAAAGGAAGTGAAGCGTTCATATAAGCAGTACCTCTTCCCTGAGAGAGAATCACCTTCACTGGTCCATGGCCAAAAATCCTTAGTCAGCTCAGGTCTCTCACTTGGTAGTGCAATGTGCTACACAGCTGCTCCAGCACACTAACCTTTGTCTGATTGATGATAGCGTATTAGGTTAAGAAGAAACTCTATGAAGACGAGAGGCAGAGGCTGCAAAAGGCACAGGAAAACCCACCCAGAGGGTATACACGAGTTAACCTTCAGCTATAAAAGTAATATTCAAAAGAAATAAATTGTCCTTGGATCACTGCAAACCAGGATAATCTTTTCTTAAAATTTCCCCATTTCCATAAAGAGGAATAATAATAATAAATTCTCTTAAGGATCCTTAAAGTTTGACAGGTGGATGATTCTTAGCAGGAGAATTAATTGCACCTAGAGGATACTGTATAAAAGGGTCATTAAGTACTATAACTTTTCAGTACTCAGCAGATCTGACCCTATCCCAATCCAAGACACAACAGACAGTTTTCTCACAGTATTTCTTATTCAATTTCTCTGCTGTTAGAACTCTGCACTTCCATGCAGGAGCCTGAGCAAGCCTACAATTAACAGATTCAGTTCTGTGGACCACTTTGTATCACAGGTTAAATAAGTTCCACCCTTGGCTCTCAAGGGCCTGATTGGAAAGCCTATTGAAGTCAATGGGAGTCTTTTAATTGACTCCAGAGGGCTTTGGATCAAGCCCTGACGCTGGCACCTGTATGAGACCATACTGTCTTACTCTGACTTCCCAGCAACAAAACAGGGAAGCTAGATATACTAATAATGATTGAGATCCTGAGCTCAGATCCTGGGGAGAACCAAGCTACCACAAGGACAGATTTTGCCTGTTACCCACTAACTATAGAAACATTTGGGACACAATATCGCTAACCTAGCCCAGATAGCAAACCTAGCCTTTCTGGATTTGTGATGTACGTATGCATGGGATTTTCCAAAACATGCAGCATTAGCCAAACTCTGCTCCCACTGAAGTGGGAGTTTTACCAATGATTTCAATAGCGTTAGGTCAACACTGAGTGCTTTGGACAATCCCAGCCCTCCAACGTACATTCTGTACTGTTGTCACGGGGAAATTAGTGGGCTGGAATTTCCATGATGAGTGGGTCTGAGTCCAGGAACAGCACTTGTAAGTGCAAGCAGGTAGGCTGCAAACCATTAACAGGAGACCAGTGGAAGTCTGTTTTGTCTGTTCTCAGCCAATAATACAGTGAATGAAGTGTAAGCTTAAAAGACATATCTGGCTTTAAGACTAAAGCTTGATAAGTTTATGGAGGGGATAGTATGATGGGATAGCCTAATTTTGGCAATTAATTTGGCAATTGATCTTTGATTATCAGCAGACAAGTATGCCCAGTGGTCTGTGATGGGATGTGAGATGGGATGGGATCTGAGTTACTACAGAGAATTCTTTCCTGGGTGCTGGCTGGTGGGTCTTGCCAACATGCTCAGGGTTTAACTGATCATCATATTTGGGGTCAGGAAGGAATTTCTCCCTGGGTCAGATTGACACAGACCGGGGGAGGGGAGGAGGGGTTTGCCTTTTCAGGGGCACGGATCACTTGCTGGTTTGAACTAGAGTAAACGGTGGAGTCTCTTTGTAACCTGAAGTCTTNTAGGGCACGGGTCACTTGCTGGAGGATTCTCTGCAGCTTGAGGTCTTCAAACCACAGTTTGAGAACTTAATAACTCAGACATAGGTTAGGGGTTTGTTATTGAAGTGGATGGGTGAGATTCTGTGGCCTGCATCGTGCAGGTCAGACTAGATAATCATAATGGTCCCTTCTGACCTTAAAGTCTATGAGTCTATGACCTCAGTGTCATTCTGGCATAGCCAAAAGTAAGTGCCACATTTTCATTGCGAAACCAGCTCTTATGCACTCTGATCCTCCAGTGGACTCAACGTCCATTAAACACAAAATGCTACTCATGCCATTCTACAGCTTAAAGCACTTTGTCTGATTTGACTAGTCTGCTGGGAATCCAGGGATGTTGCTTATAATCTCACAGTGGTCAACGTATCCAGCTGGAATTCAGAACCATAGAGTGTAAGAGAAATTTCCATCCCGCCTCCACAGCTATAATTCTTAAGGCACTTATCAAATCAAGGTCTGTATCACTTTGAGTTATAAAAGTGTCCAGTAAATGCTACCACCATCTGATTTTGTTCAGCAAATGTAACGTTTGGCAATGATGTGTGTGCCTGCCAAACTGCTGAGCAGCTGCAGCAGGTGCTGTAAATCAGTGCAGGATGCCTGTATTCCATGGAGGACTGAAGCCTTCCAAGCAGATTATCTGCATAGATTTCTGGGTGGCAAAGTGTCATTATGAACGCATACCACTTATATCCATTTCCCCTTCATTTACTGAATGTGAGTTGTTCAGCAAAGGAAATACATCATGCACTGGGGATAGATTTGCAAGAAAACTGAAGTGTAAGAGCGTATAATGCAAGTCATTGTAAGAAATTTCTAAAGAAAAATCATTTGGAAGAAGGAAGAAGATTTAACACATCTATTAATATAAACACACCCTTTTTTACACAATGAAAAAGAAAACCCAAAGAAATATTTTAATTTGAGAGAAGGAGAGATTACAAAACATTCCTGGTGGGTCTATTTAAACTCTCATTCTTCCAGGAAGAGATAAATGCTATATATTCAGTGCACATAAAGGATGCCTGTTGAGTTCCTTTTTCAGCAGCGCACTCTAATGTCTAAGGCTAGTGGAGATTAAGGGCCTAATTTATACAGTTTTTATTGACTTCAGAGTTCAGCACCTCTGCAAATAAGACCTTAAGGGCCTGATTCAGATTTTGCACTGCTAGATTTCAGTGGAGCTATTTGGAAAAATTTTCCCCACCATAAGATTTTCACAAAATAATTGAAAAATGCCTTCCTTCTCAACACACCATGGATTTTCTCAGCAGCTGGACTCAGGAGTAGCATCTGAAATTAACAATTATACTCGTATAAAGTGCATGTGAGTGAAAAGAGAATTGAGCCCAGAAGCTGCTGGCAAAGCAGAATAGTGGATTTAGTAGAGTTTTAAGTCTGCAGTGGAATTTTATATGGAATTAAGGCCAATGTCTTACATAAGTCTACATCTGGTGTTCCCATCCCTTGGGATGAATCTCAGAGCCCCCGTGCATTTAGCATGCACCTTTGGCCATCTCACCATTAATCCATCTGCGCCCAGACTGCTGGAAAGGACAGAGTCAGATGTTTCCATTGGGGGATGCGCTTCCTGCCCTGAAAAGTCTCGAGGCATCAGAATTTTGAAAAAGCAACATTACAATGTTTAGTGAAACTCTTTGGGAGTTTCTAGAGCTTTGTTTACATGGGGAAGTTTTACTCATTATATTGGTAAAGTTATACCAGTATAACCTCTATTTGGGCTCTCTAATTCTGGTAAAAAAGATGGATTTTTTTCACTTCGGTTAAACCCCTTCCCAAGTCATAGGACCTAAACCACGTAAAAGGTTTTTTTTTATAGTGAAATAAGAGTGTTCACACAAGGGGTTATACTAGAATATTGGTTTAAATTCACACCTTACCTTACCCTGGTATGACTTTCCCACATACACAAGGCTTAAAATGTATGTTTATTCTCCCTCTCCCTCTGAATCCTACCCAGTTCAATCTCAGAGAACACATGGGCTCAGATAAGAGAGCCTCACTTTACAGGTGATCTCTCCAAGACATTTCAAAAATACAGTTTTACTCAATATCATGTCATGTATCCAGAATTCAAGATAGCCTGTGTGGTAGAAAAGGTGTGACTAGCACTTGAGTCATCCATCCCTGTCACCAAGTCCCAGCTTCCAGGAGTTGGAGGTTTAGGGATCTGCACCCCTGCCTTTCTTGGCTAATAGCCATTGCTGGACCTATCCTCCATGAACGTATCTAGTTCTTTTAAGAACCAATTATAATTTTAACCTTCACAGCATCCTCTGGCAACGAGTTCCACAGTGACTGTGCATTGTGCGGAGTAGTACTTCCTTTTGTTTATTTTAAACCTGCTGCCTATCAATTTCATCAGGTGACCCCTAGTTCTTGTGTTATGAGAAGGAGTAAATAATACTTCCTTATTTACTTTCCCCTCACCTGTCATGATTTTACAGACTTCTATCATGTCCCACCACTCCTCTTAGTTGTCTCTTTTCTAAACTGAACAGTCCCAGTCTTCCTAATCTCTCCTCATACAGAAGCTATTCCATATACCTAATCATTTTTGTTGCCCTTCTCTGCATCTTTTTCAATTCTAATAGATCTTTTTTGAGATGGGATGACCAGATCAGTATTCAAGGTGTGGATGTATCATGGATGTATACAGTGACATGAAAGTATCTTCTGTTTTATCATCTTTCCCTTTCCTAGTGGTTCCCAACATTCTGTTCGCTTTTTGACTGACACTGCACATTGAGTGGATGTTTTCAGAGAACTATCCACAATGACTCCAAGGTCTCTTTCTTGAGCGGTAACAGCTAAGTTAGATCCCATCATTTTGTATGTATAGCTGGGATTACCATACATACTCATTCATAAGCAGAATATTTTTGGTTAAAAAGTAATGCATCAAAGAGCAGGGGTCGGCTTATAAATGGGTCTACACCAAAATTTGATGATTTTAAACTCTATGGAATCATTGAATTGAATATCTAATACATTGTCATTTTGTTTACCTGGAGCGTCTGCAGCCATGGAGACCCTCAGGTCCCTATGGCCATGGTTTGCTGTTCCCAGCCAATGTGAGCTGCGGGAAGTGGCACCATTGGCTCCCATTGGCTGGGAACGGTGAACCGTGGCCACAGGGAGCCGAGAGGCTCCATGCCTGCAGATGCTCCAGGTAAACAAAACGTCCCATCAGCAGCTTACCTTGACATGCCGGGAGCCAAAGTTTGCCAGCCCATTTATTGATTTCAATACTGCAGCCTTTTAAAGCTGCAAAGGCTTTGTTTACTGGACTGTGTTGGTTTAAAGGAATACTAAAAGAGCCGTGCTGAAGATCTGCATGACATTTGACCCATGCATTTCACAAAATGCCATGCCCTACAAGCCACTCAGAAAAATACAATGAATGATAGTGCTACAACACCGGTGTCAGTCCGCTGCTGTGTAATTTGATCTCTTCATTCATTTCTATCAATGGACCTCATAAGTTTTGAGCCAATATGAAAGTATAACATGCAGAATCAATGGAATTTCTAATAAAATTGAAACAGCCTGTTATCCCCACAGACATGCAATCTACAGGGCTGCTTTGAAATAAACAAACAACAACAATAATTTGACCATGATAGAGCAGGTGATATTCCTATATAAAGTCCTACAAAATCTATAACTACAATAATAATAATCTATTTTCATACTAGGATTTAAAATGAACAACAGTAAAATTAAAAGAGAAAGGTCTGCTTATCACGCAGCGTTCAAACTTAAAGTTGTTGAATATGCAGAAGCAAACAATAATTGCACCGCTGCCTGTGAATTCTGTATCAATGAGAAGCGAGTAAGAGAATGGTGAAAAAATAAAACACTAAAAGACATGCCAAGAAGCAAGAAAAAATGTACAACGAGGTGTGCTTTATTTCCTGAGCTAGAGAAAGATCTCAATAATTGGGTTGTTGAATGTCGACAAAATGGGTACATTGTCACTAGAACTGGAAACCATCTGTGTGCTCTCCAAATGTCGAAAGATGACAAATACAAGTCAACAAAGACGTCAATGTTTGTCACATCAGTGGGTTGGTGTACTCGCTTTATGAACCGTCATGGTCTCTGTCTTCATCAGCGAACAAAGATTGCGCAAAAGCTGCCGAGAGATCTGGAAGAAAAAAATTGAATCTTTCCAAAGGTTTATTATAAAATATCAAAAGGAATACGCATTTGAACTGTCACAAATAGGAAATATGGATGAAACACCAATGACATTTGATCTCCTGAGCAACAGAATGGTAACCGGTGTTGGTGAAAGAACAGTTTTAATTAAAACCACTGGCCATGAAAAAAATCCATTTTAGGGTGGTTTTATTGTGTTTGGCAAATGGATCAAAGCTCCCTCCTGTTATTTTAAAAAGAAAAACCTTGCCTAAAAACATGAAATTTCCTGCTGGTGTCATCGTACGTGCACACGAAAAGGGATGGATGGATGAAACTGGGACTGTTGAATGGCTGGAAAAAGTGTGGGATAAGAGACCAGGAGCACTTTTCAAGAAACCTGCTGTGCTCATTTGGGATGTGTTCAGGGCACGCAAGGCGGATGAGGTGAAAAATGTGGGCAAAAATAAGAAAACTACTTTGTCTGTAATACCTGGAGACTTAACTTCAGTTCTACAACCACTTGATGCCTGCCCGAACAAACCCTTTAAAGACAGGCTGCTCAAAATGTAGTCTGAATGAATGTACTCAGGCATGGTGAAGTTAACAAAAGGCGGGAATCTTATGAAGCCCAAAATCAATCTGGTCGCCCGGTGGATCAAGGACACATGGGTGTCCATTCCCTGGGAAATGATAGAAAAATCATTTAGGAAATGCTTTATCAGCAATCCACTCGACGAGTCAGAAGATGATGCCATATTTGATGATAACACAACAGAGGCTGATGATGAGAAGGAATCTGAGTCTGAAGACGACACTGCCAACATTTACCATGACAATGCAGGTGCAGCTGTGACTGAAGACGAGTTTAATGAATTGTTTGGTGAATCAGAGACTGATTCAGACTTTAAAGGATTTTAAGACTTTTTAAAGTCTCATATTGTTCTAAGTTACTTGTTTTAAATATCCATTTTCTGATTTTAAATATTGACTGTAATTTTGAAGGTGAATACATATTTTTTCACTTATTATAATAACAATAGGTTTTTCATTAGATTACATTAAAATAATTCTAGCAAACTTTTGAGTGTTTCTTGTGATGCCAGCTTTTAATATAGCAGGGGTCAGAAAATTTTGGCTTCCGCCCATTAGAGTAAGCCACTAGCAGGCCTGGATGTTTTGTTTACCTGGAGCATTCACAGGCACGGAGCTCCTCTGCTCCCAGTGTCTGCGGTTTGCCGTTCCCAACCAATGGGAGCTGCAGGAAGTGATCCATGCCCTGTCACCCAATCCCAGCTTCTGGCAAACAGGCTAGGGACACCATTCCTGCCCATCCTGGCTAATAGTCACTGATGGACCTATCTTCCATGAATCTATCTGGCTCCCTTTTGAACCTTGTTATAGTATTGGCCTTCACAACACCCTCTGGCAAGGAGTTCCAGAGGTTGACAGTGCATTGTGTGAAAAAATATTTTCTGTGTTTGTTTTAAACCTGCTACCTATTAATTTCATTTGGTGGCCCCTTGTTCTTTTATTATGAGAAGGAGTAAATTACACTTCCTTATTTACTTTTTCGATACCACTCATGATTTTATAGACCTCTATCACACCCCCCCTTAGTCGCCTCTTTTCCAAGCTGAAAAGTCCCAGTCTTATTAATCTCTCCTCACATGGAAGCCATTCTATACCCCTATTATTTTTGTTGAACTTTTCTGAACCTTTTCCAATTCCAGTATATCTTTTTTGAGATGGGGCGACCACATCTGCATGCAGTATTCAAGGTGTGGGCATACCATGGATTTATATAGAGGCAATATAATATTTTCTGTCCTATTATCTATCCATTTCTTGATGATTCCCAGCATTCTGTTCACTTTTTTGACTGCCACTGCACATTGAGTGGATGTTTTCAGAGAACTATCCACAATGATTCCAAGATCTCTTTCTTGAGTGGTAACAGCTAATTTAGACCCCATCATTGTATATGTATAGCTGGGACTATGTTTTCCAATGTGCATTACTTTGCATTTATCAATATTAAATTTCATCTGCTATTTTGTTGCCCAGTCACCCAGTTTTGAGAGATGCTTTTGAAGTTCTTCGCAGTCTGCATGGGACTTAACTATCTTGAGCAGTTTTGTATCATCTGCAAATTTTGCCATCTCACTGTTTACTCCTTTTTCCAGATCATTTATGAATATGTTAACTAGGACTGGGCCCAGTACAGATCCCTGGGAGACACCACTATTTGGATGTTTTGTCCGAGACATCAGGAGCAAGGTACCAGGGGAGGTAACAAATAGATGTCCTGAAACACCTAAGGTGCTAAGTAAATTATTTATTCCAGTTGTTTATCTCAGTCTATAAATGTCGCGGTACCTCACCTTAACCCTTTGTGTGGCCAAGGGGACAGCAGGAATGCCTGCTGCTGAGCCACTCCTTGCCACGGGGCACTCGTGTTAGTGTCTCTGTAGCTCCTATTGGACACTAGTATTGTGCCTTGAGGGCATTAAACCTGGTTGAGTGCCTTCGCCATCGAACCGAGCCTGTGCTCTTTATGAGTAACATCGAGGTCCGCTGAATTAACATGCTGCACTGTCTGCTAGTGCTGCTGACTGCTCCAAGAAGAGTAATACTTCTGCAGCAGCAAAAACAACATTCCTCAGCACTTAACAGCAGCAGTCAGGGGCACCAGAACAGGAGGTCCTAGAGACCATGCCCCCCACTTTTTACCAGAGGTAAGCAAGAGGGGAAGGGGACAGAGAGGAGTGAGTGGGGGCAGGGCCTCAGGCCCGCAGCGCAGGAGGGCGGGGCTATGGTTTGGATGCCGGTGACCTCCCCACTTTTAAGAAGCATCTATCACTCCTGACAGCAATCATTTATCTTGTCTAGAAAATTTATCTCTGCATCCCTTCCTGAGGGCACATACACCCAGTGAATATGGGGATAGTTGAAATCCCTCATTATTATTGAGTTTTCTGCCTTTGCAGCCTCTCTAATCTCCCTGAGCATTTCACAGTCACTGTCACCATTTTGCTCAGGAGGTCAGTAGTATATTCCTGTTGCTATACTCTTCGATTCATTTAAGATTCTTTATTATATTTGATTCTATGCTTTCTTTCACCTATAGTGCCTCTCCCTGAACAGTGTGACCTACTCTGTCATTCCTATACACTTTATACCCTGATATTACTGTGTTCCATTGATTATCCTCATTCTACCAAGTTTCCGTGATGCCTATTGCATCAATATCCTCATGCAGTGCCAGCCACTCTAGTTCATCCATCTTAGTATTTAGACTTCTGATATTTGTATATATCCACTTGTATGTTTTGTCAATATTCAGTTGTTTGACATCATATGTTATATTTAAATGGGACTCTTACGTTTGACCCTCAATAGCTCCTCCCTGTAGTTTACAAAATACTGCTCTATGCTTTTTAGTAGGATACAGAATTCCCCCTTTAATAAATTCATCCCTAAGGGATGCTTCCATTCCAAATCAGGTGCTCCTCCACACCTGTTGGCTCTCCTCCAACCCTTAGTTTAAAAAATCCTCTACAACCTTTTAAGTTTTACGTGCCATTAGTCTGGTTCCATTTTGATCTGATTCTGTTTTGGTTCTGTCCTTCCTGTATAGGCTTCCCCAAAGGCTCCCCAGTTCGTAATAAACCTGAAACATTTCTCCCTATACCTTCGTCTTTTTCATCCATGCATTGAGACTCTGCAGTTCTGCCTGCCTTTTTGGCCCTGCACATGGAAATAGAAGCATTTCAAAGAATGCTACCACGGAGGTCCTGGGACTTTATTCTCTTACCTAGCACAATAAATTTGGCCTCCAGGACCTCTCTACTACCTTTCCCTATGTCATTGGTACCTACATGTACCACGACCACTGGCTCCTCCCCAAAACTCTGCATAAGTCCATCTAGATGTCTCATGAGATCTGCAGTCTTGCACTTTGCAAGTCATTTACAATGTGGTTCTCCCAGTCATCACAAACCCAACTCTCTATATTTCTAATGCTCAAATCCCTCACTGCTGTTACCTGTCCCTTCCTAATAACAGGGACCCCATCCCCCAGAGGGGTACCCTCCGTGCAAGAGGATGGCATGACATCATCTGGAAGAGGGTACAAACTATGAGATTGTTTCCCTCCACTGAAAATTGAAGTTCTTCTTCCCCAAGGCTTTCATCCTCCTCAACAGCACTGAGGCTGTCAGACTCGGGCTGCTCTCCTGTGTCCCTGAAAGTCTGTCTCCCTTAGCTTCTCCAGTTCATTTTTACTCCTGCAGAGTTTGGGATGGGGGCGGCTATTGGCCTATTTCTTAGGTGTATCTGCCTCTCACATTCCCTCTCTAAACTTCCTTTGAAAAACTCCCATTTGCTAGCTCCTCTACCCACTTAGGAACTGGCTTTTTAAACTACTGTTGTCCCTAAGTTAGTCCTCACCTCCCTTGTCAAGGGATTCTCGAGGGGGTTAGGAAGAATCAAAAAGATAGCAAGCTAGAGCCTCATAAATAAGTTAAAATAGGCAGAGAGATACTGGGGAGCCCAGAGCATTCATATATAGAATAGAATCATAGAATATCAGGGTTGGAAGAGACCTCAGGAGCTCATCTAGTCCAACCCCCTGCTCAAAGCAGGACCAACATTAACTAAATATGCCTGAAGTGGACTCTGGAAAGCCACATGTCATGATGTAGATAAGATACCATTGATATGAACACACCAGGAAAACAAAAGAAATTCATTGAAACTTGGAGGAAAAGGACTTTTTAGGAAATAATTTCCCTCCCTCAGCAAACAGCCACACACTAAAAACACAGGAATCAAATTGTCAAGTAACAAAAAGCATAAATACTTTTGAGAGTGGAGTGGGAGGTAGGAAAGATATTGAAGCTCAAAAAACACCCATCCAGATTCTGACAAAATGAACTACACCTCTACCCCGCTATAAGGTGACCCGATATAACACAGGTTCGAATACAGCGCGGTAGCAGCGGGGCTCCGGCGGCACTTTAAAGGGTCCAAGGCTCCGGCTGCTGCAGAGAGCCCCGGGCCCTTTAAATCACTGCTGCAGCCCTGCCACCACTACCCCGATATAACGGCATTTCACTTATAACGCAGTAGGGATTTTTGGCTTCCAACGACCACGTTATATTGGGGGAGCGGTGTAATAGCATTCTGACAACTGCTTAAGCGCTTATCAATGCATACCACACTGTTTCTACAAAGTACAGAAGCTTTGAAGTGATGCAGCACATAATTCAGGAAATCCTAAATAAAATGTGCATTGTGTCAGAAGCTGAGGTGATAAATTAGAGTACATTTCTTATCCACCCCAACACTTGTTTCAAAAGCAAAGGCACACATTTTTTAATTCCCTAAGTTTTTCTGATATTTTTGACAATATTTGAATTGTTTCTGCTTCTTCAGCAATGCAGTTAAATCTTATCTGCAGCTGCAGAGATAATGTCATGTAGAAAAATAATTGTCAGAACTTATTAGAGAGGTATAAAAGCCAAATGCACATAGTCACGTAAATTAAAAGGCTCACAGGACTGGAATCATCTTTACTTGTAATTAACATGTGACATCATTTTTCAAATACATGCCCTTTTCTAAATCCATTCAATTCGGTATATCAAATTTAGTATATCCATTTGGTATATCAGCTATGCCAATTTAAATGAAATGAAAGTTAAGAGTGTCTTTATTCACATTTACTAAACTTGCAGTCTTCCCAGTCACAATTCTCTAAATGATTTCAAAGTAAGTTGCACACACGGAAGGGTTCTACAATCACACCCTCTGTTATTAGGAATAGAGAAACTGTCATACTGGATACAGCTGGGTGAATTTTTTCATCTGAAACACTTTTCGACAAAAAAATGCAGATTTGGTAACAAAGAAGCGCTTTGTGAATCTTTGTCTGTTTCATCCAACTGTGTAAATAAAAGAACCAAAAATGTCATTTTGCCATTTTCAAAACAATTTATTTCCATTTTTTGAAGTGAAATGACTTTTAGATTAGAAATTCCCTTCAATTTTATTAAAAACATTTTAAAAAGTCAAAATTTGAAACAACATGTTTCATTTCGGGTCACACAAAACAGGGACCCTTCAGCGGACAACAGAACTGCCAAAACGAGAAGTAATTTCCTAATTCCATCTGTTTGTGTTTGATGTATGTCCTGAAGATTAGTTTGACATCTCATTTTTATATATATTTTCTATATTTCATGTACCTGTGGATGTTCTTATGTTTTCAATCCTTCATGGAATCCTGCTAACTGCTCACATCAATATCTTGTGGCAATGAGTTCAACCAATGAATTATGTATTACACAAAATCATTTTTATCATTTTTCATTTTTGCCTTTCAGTTTTGTTGATGGTCCCTTGTTCTTGTATTCTGAAAAGTGATTAATAGGGGACCCTGACTTGCTTCTCAATATCTTTCTTTAGATACTTCTACCATGGCCCCTGCTTCTCAACTCCTCTCTAAACAAAACAGTCACAATCCTTTTGGTCTCTCTTCACAGATCTCTTCAAGCCTCTAGCCAATTTTGTTGCTTGTTTCTGAACCACCCTGTACCTCTGCTATATCATTTATTAAGAGATGGGCTGACCAGAACTCAAGAACAGTGTAATAACAAATCTTAGTTTTCATCAGTAGATCTCAAAATACTTCACAATCTTTAATGTATTCAAGAAGAGGGTGACCCATAGCTTTATATAAAGACATTATTATATTTTCAGCATTATTTCCCTCCCATTCCTTACGTGTCTTAATATTTTGTTTACTTTTTTGGACTATCACTGCACATTGAGTTGTCCACAAAGACACTCAGGGTCTTTTTTTCTGAGCAGGTACAGTAAATTGAGAACCTGACTCTACTCCTTGGTGCTGCCATTATTTTGATTACTTTCCTCTCCACAGCAGCATTACAGCTAAACAAAACTTACTGAAAGACAAAACATTTAGGAACTTGACTATTAACTATATAAAAACGATGTTAATGCACCATTATGACTGATGTTTTAAGGCACAATTCAGGAATCATAGAATCATAGAATATCAGGGTTGGAAGGGACCTCAGGAGGTATCTAGTTCAAACCCCTGCTCAAAGCAGGACCAATCCCCAACTAAATCATCCCAGCCAGGGCTTTGTCAAGCCTGACCTTAAAAACCTCTAAGGAAGGAGATTCCACCACCTATCTAGGTAACCCATTCCAGTGCTTCACCACCCTCCTAGTGAAAAAGTTTTTCCTAATATCCAACCTAAACCTCCGCCACTGTAACTTGGGACTATTACTCCTTGTTCTGTCATCTGGTGCCAGATGCTACATTTCTCAGAGCAACCACAACTGAGCAGACTTATCCACAATGGGCCTGATCCTAACTCCATTAAAAGCAATGGGAATTATAGCACAGAATTTAATGGGAGCAGGCTTAGGCCCCAGTGTACTATGGGTAAAAAATTCAAAAGTGCCTAAGGGCCTGCCAACACAGGATGTTAGTGCAAAGCAAGCCAGGAAGGGAATCTATAGTGCACTAATTTGCTGCACCATAATGTCCCATTGTGGTCACTGCTACAGCGCAGTGAAAGGCCATATCTACACTACAGGTGTTGCAGCAGTGCAGCTATGGTGCTGTAGCCATGCAACTATAGTGCTGCAGGGTAGACGCATGCCACAGCAAGTGAAGGTTTTTTTTTTATCATAGTAACTCCACTTCCCCGAGCAACCATAGCTAGGTTGATGGAAGCCTTTGTCCATTGACCTAGTTGTGTCTACACTGGGGGGTTAGGTCAACATAGCTACGGTGCTCAAGTGTAGACTAGTCCAAAGCCCTAGCGTGTGTTTGATGAACTTCCATTTCAAACAGCAGTAATGTTAAACAGCACCATGGAACTTTTAACATGCTGTGGCAGCGTCCAAATGCGATGTTATTGTGCAACATGCTAGTGTGCTACACATTCACACCCTGGCTCACCAGGCACTAACACCCTGTGTAGACAAACCCTACATTTCTTTTGAAAATGGCACAGAGCTACTTCTGAAAAATTAAACGTAGGTCTCAGGGAAAATCATCCTCATTCAGGATTAAGTTCATTCACGGGTTTGCTGCCTTTTTTCATTTGAATCCTTTGAGTTATCTGAAAGAGGGGAAAAGCCTCTTGCAATGTCATTAAAGCATACAGACTGCTGTTGTCCATGCTCATTAGGTACCAATTCCGCAAAGTACTGAGGGACAGGCACAGCATTAACTTTTAGCATATATTTAACCCTATGTGTGATATGGTCCTCGGTAGGGTGACCAGATGTCCAATTTTATAGGGATAGTCCCAATTTTTCGGTCTTTTTCTTATATAGGCTCCTATTACCCTGCCAGTCCCTGTCCCGATTTTTCACACTTGCTGTCTGGTCACCTTAGTCCTCAGTGGGTTGAGGAACATAATGGTTAGCATTCACTTGGTCGTGAGGCAGTGGTAGGAGAACCCGGGCCTGCCCACTCCACCAGTCTCAGACCCAGAGCCCTAGGTAGGTCAGCAGCATATGGCCTCTAGGAGGAGCCCTCTGAGCTACCTTCCATGAATTGCTTCCTATCACGGCTTCCTTCCCTCAGCTTCTGGTCCCAGATAAGGGGAAAAGAACAGGACACCAAACTGCCAGCCATGGCTGGGCTCTGCATACAGTCTTATTCCTTCAGGGAGGTGCTTCCAGCCCCTTTTGGCAGAAGCCTGGTGGGTACACCTGCACTCCACCCCAGACTCCCTCTGCTGAGCTAGGTTGCTCCTTTTCAACTCTGTCTCCAGTTCGAGCATGCTCTGCAGGATTGGAGGGGCGAGGCTAGCTGGGCCCAGTACTGTCCTTTAACCCTTTTTGTCCCAGTGTGGGGTTCGTATACCCCATAACACCATGCCTGTTCAGCTAGGATTTAAGCACATGCTTAAAATTCCAGACCAAAAGGGCAATTTTTTTAAGGTTATAAACATCTGGCAATTGGATTTTATAACAAAAGTGTGTCTAAAATGCTCAAATGAGGAAAAAAGTAGATCCAAGCCAGCACCAACTAGGTCTCATATTCATGTGATCTTCATTCGTTTGTTACAATTAACTCTCTGTTTTCATCATGGCTGAGTTAGGTGATATGAGGGTCTCACCCCAATTCAAATTCAGAAATGGTTGGAATATCCCAGTAGGAAGTAGTATGCACAGCGGAAGTTTCACTGCCATTAGCAGGTGGAAAATTAAGGTTATTTTCTATTAGACTTTATATAAACTTAATTATTTTCCTGGCTCAAAATCAGGTACTAAAACTAGCTAATTAATGGCAAGCACAAGCTTGCCTATCTGAGTCCCATATGGGGCCATTGTATCATTTCATCACTGAGATTGCCTTAGAATATGAAAACAATTCCAAAGAATAGCCTGCACTCTCTGTTATATCCAGCTGTTGGTGTAGTCCCAAAAGTTGGGAGGGGCCAGGCCTGGAGCCGATAGGATCAAGGCATCCAGAGAATGCACTGGTTGTCCTCTACTGAAACACTCAGGTCGGCAGTGGAGACACCCATCTGCTCTCCCTTGCGATGAATCCCCCACCATGATGCCCTCAGGGGTGAATCTGTCCCTTCATCTCACTGCAGCCACCGACCATGATGGGGACTAAGTATCAATCTCAACGATCGCTATTGAGTGCCATGTGGCTTTCAGTTGCAGCTCCGCAGTCCAGTATTTCTATTCCCACAGCTCAGCGGGATAGTTTAGACTGACAGCTCTAGCAATCAACTCTTTGTTTTCTCAGACTGTATTTTAGAGCAATGCCTCTATATATAAAACATTTATGGATCATGGCCACTGAGAGTCATAAAGTATTCAAAGCAAGGCCCCAAGATTTCACAGGAGCAACTGAGCAAATGATCAGAGAAAAACTGCTGCTCTTTTGAGTTCCAGATTCTTGTGGTACTGCAACATTGCCTGGGCATAACACACAACTTTGGAGGTACAGGTATTCTGAGGCCTATTTTTCTAGTCATCACCTTCAAATATCTCCCACAGTTCCCAACAATGCCACTTTGGCCCAAATCTCCATGGACAATGACTTATGTGCATGCAGAGAAAGCAACATAAAAAGGTAATTTGCCAATATACTACATTCCAGATCACAAAGATGTGGGGGTGGGGTCTCAGCTTGGGGAGGTTCTTTGTGCACCCTTAAACTCTCTTTCCATGTGATGTTGAGTTAATCAATGAGATGCAAGGGCTGCAGACCCAAGTCCTACTTTGTCTAATGTATCCACTGAAATAGGAGCCTCTTAGTGCAGATTCTGATGCAGAGGTGACCTGCAGCAAACAGTCATACCAGTGGAAGAGCATCCAAAAGAACAAGACATATTTGTTACCATCTCCATACCACCAATCACCTTTCTGACAGACAAGAGTTAGAAGCAACACACACAACATGAAGAACTCAAATATCTGTGCTGATCTGCAATGTTTGCTGTCCCCTGCAAGTTCTGCAATAGGTAGACTGGTTGCCCTTCCCTTGTATTTATGCCTTTGTTTTCCCTGGGTGATTTTCTTTTTCTCCTCTTCCGTTCTAGTCATTGAATTGTTATTTGGTGACAATGCAGATTAGGTCAAGGTGTAGAGTGTTCAGATTTCTGAGAGCAATTATTTTTGTTTCAGGACAGATGGTTTCCAAGTGGGATGCATGCTTCGCAGGTTCTGCAGAACCACTATACTGTGCTGCATCAGTCTTGATCTCATTGACTCCTCACAGTCCTGCTTCTTGCCATGCTTCTGGTTAGGTGTGTGACCAGCCTTCCTGCGAATATCAACCGTAGTGTCTCTGCAAATCATAAGGAACATTTCCTCTTTCCTGCTCTCTACACACAACTCACAACTACTTGAGCTGCACCTATCTGTCTAGGTCAGTGCTTACACGGCCCCCAATACTTAGTGTCTGAACACTTCTATAGCAGCCTTACATAGCACAATATGATATGTAGCACGACTAATGTGTTTACTTTTTACACATATTATACTTCATATATGTAGTATGTCATACTATTTTATAATATTAATAAAACATTTTAAAAATGAAGAATCGAAAATCACAGCTAGCTAGGACATACTAATTACGGACTGCTTTAGTTTTTACTATGCAACTTGAAGCTTTTGAAATTGATCCATCACCATTTCCATAATTGCAAACAGTACCAAGACATAAAACATTGAGTATGCGCCAATCATATTTTAGTGCTCAGCACTTCATGCGAGCAGCTGTTAATGAGTCGGAATGTACTTTTCAAAGCATGCTATGATGAACTAATGACTAATCCAATATTCCAGATTTCAGAGCCTTTGCTTCTTTCACATGATTTAATCTGCAAGATGCAGAGGCCCATGTCTGTTGAATGACACTTCATGTAGCATGGAAGGTTTTTATTCAGGGTATGTGGAGCTTCCTTTCATCCACACCATGATGGGAAATAAGTAAATTATCAGTTAAAAAATTATAGGACCTAGTCCTGCAAACTCTTATATCATGTGCAGTACTCCTAGAAAGAATAGTTCCACTGGTTCTGGTGGGCCTATTCATGGCAATAAATGTTTTCTACCAGTCATGAGTATTTGCAGGATTCTATCCATATATGTTTGCAGACACCAGCAATCAGTGCAGTCTGTGTTTCTTCAGTGTTCCTTCACAACTCTGCAGTGTCTATCTGTGATGCTGACACATGCTGTGGGGATATCTAGGTTAGAAATTGCAGGGCCATGTGATAAATTGCACCTTTGATGGTCTCATTTGCTTTCCCTCCTCCACCAGGATTACTTCCAACATTCCAAGCCTCTGAGCAGCTGCAAATAGCCACTGTTTCTTAATCAAACCACCAGCCATAATATTGTTTCCTTCCTTTCCTTCCCACCTAAAAAATGAGGAATTTCGACACTCCCCCATCCCAAATTAAAGCAGCCTGAAGCACAGAATGAGCAGTCTGTCCTAGCCCAGTGCCCAATTTATTCTCTCATAGCTCCCAAACCTTCACACACAGAAATGGGCACATTATATTAACGGAAAGGGGGAATTCCTAATTCTTGCTTCAAAGCCCTTGATGATCTGGAAATATCAACATTTGATACCATGGCATTATTGGAGGAAGAGCTATTTTAGAGATTTCTATAATTTCGTGGTTGTAACTATAATGATCAATACAGTGATAATCAGGAGAGTGAGACGATGTGTGATGGTGTGTTATAAAGCTTATCAAAGCTTGGGGTAGCAGCATCACCAGCACATCCCAGTCAAACTCTTAGTTCACAGTAGCCAATCAGTGTATTCCTTAGATGCCACATATTTTACAGAAAAGCTATTTTAGAAATCATAGAACCACAGATATGCCGGGCTGGACGGGACCTTGAGAGTCATGTAGTTCAGCCCCCTGTGCTGAGGCAGGACCGAGTAAACCTGGACCATCCCTGACAGGAGTTTGTGCAGCCTGCACTTAAAAATCTCCAATGAGAGAGATTCCACAACCTCCCTCGGAAGCCTATTCCAGTGCTTAACTATCCTTATAAAGTTTTTTCCTCATATCTAACCTAAATCTCCCTTGCTGCAGATTAAGCCAATTATTTCTTATCCTACCTTCAGTGGACATGGAGAACAATTGATCACAGTCCTCTTTCTAACAGCCCTTAACATATTTGAAGATTATCATCAGGTCCTTCCTCAGTCTTCTTTTCTCCATATTAAAAATGCTCAGTTTTTTTTTTACCACTTCCCCGTAGGTCAGATTTCTAAACCTTTCAATCTTTTTTTTTTTTTTGCTTTCCAATGTGTCCATATTTTTCCCTTTTCTAATCTATTCTGACGCAGAGTTTTTAATATTGTCTGAATACCATTTTCATATGCTTCGTATTGTGTCTTTGGCACTTTAAGTTGCAAAACCAATATGAAGTAACCACATGGGAACAGCTGGGTGCCAAATACCATGTCTACTACATAAACACAAACATGCCAGGCCTAGCCATACACAGACTGCTGCTCTGACTGGTTTCTAACATACAGAACACAGTGAGCACCACTACAGGACTCACAAAATATTTAAAGGAATACTATCTTATTCCTGTACACTTCATCTCCACATTGGAGGGAAAGGAAAAATGTATACATATTACATCTGTACACATATACACACACTTACATAAGTATGAGGCCTCCAATTTGGAGAAATGATGGTAATTTAATGTAACTAATAACGGTTCTAATTTTGGACTTTACCTAAGAAAATGTCATGTGTTCCAGGAAAGCAACTTCATTCCATAATTATCTTCTTGCATCAGCTGCTATATTTATCAATTTAAAACATATTGTGTCTGAAATCAAAACAAGTCATTAGAAATCTGTCACTGTAACCATAAATTCTTATCTAAAGTAAGACAAATAGACCTGTAATTAACAACTCTTCAAAATATACCATGTGTGTCAATATATGCTGAGGCGCAGTGGGTTCCACTGGATAGGGTAAGCATTGCACTGGGACTTAGAAGACCTTGGTTTTATTCCCAGCTCTGCTGATGTCCTGGTGTGCAACCTTGGGCAAGTCACTTCACCTCTCTGTGCCTCTGTTTCCCTTCCCCCCCTTTGTCCATCTTGTCTATTTAGATTGTAAGCTCTTTGGGGCAGAGACTCTCTCTTACTCTGTGTCTGTACAGTTCCTAGCACAATGGAGCCTTGATCTCTGTTAGGGACTCTTAAGCTCTGTGGAGGTATGGATAATAATATGCCAAGTCCAAAACTTGTTAAGTAATCTTGCCAAATTTCAGATCCTGGCACTGTGTCATTAGTCTTCTTGCATTTGGAAGCTAAGAAACAGGCTTAAGTCAACATATCTGAGCTGGTTCATGTGCAGATACTCTATGGATTTTGCATTCTTTACAGCTATCTAGCAATAATATGGCACAGAGTCTTCTAACGTTTTCCATTTAAATGAAATAGACTTCCACTATTACCATTCATGTTTTCACTGTTTTCCCCATGACTTCTCCATCTGCAGTTCAGGCAGAATTGAGAGTTTATGCACCTATCTTTAAAGAAGGGATGTGGCCAGCAAGAGAAGGTTAGGCTGAAAGTGTTCAGTAAAATAAGACTTTTTTTTTATAACTATAATTAAAAAGGGGTGGGAAACTAATGCTTTAGGTTAGTGATGAATGTACTAACTATAGGTGACATTACAATGAAAATCATATTTTACACTAATAAATCTGTGCCAGTAAACCATTTGTATGTCAGAATAATTTATATTTTTAGCCATTTTACCATTATCCTTAAAAAATTACTTAAATGCAAGAGCGTAATAAGAAAAGCCAAAGAGGCATTTGAAGAATGGCTAGACAAAAACTCAAAAGGTAATAACAAAATGTTTTTTAAGTACATCAGAAGCAGGAAGCCTGCTAAACAACCAGTGGGGCCCCTTGACTATCAAAATACAAAAGGAGCACTTAAAGACGATAAAGTCATTGCGGAGAAACTAAATGGATTCTTTGCTTCAGTCTTCACGGCTGAGGATGTTAGGGAGATACCCAAACCTGAACTGGCTTTTGTAGGCGACAAATCTGAGGAACTGTCACAGATTGAAGTGTCACTAGAGAGGTTTGGAATTAATTGATAAACTCAACATTAACAAGTCACCGGGACCAGATGGTATTCACCCAAGAGTTCTGAAAGAACTCAAATGTGAAGTTGCGAACTATTAACTAAGGTTTGTAACCTGTCCTTTAAATCGGCTTCGGGACCAATGACTGGAAGTTAGCTAATGTAACTCCAATATTTAAAAGGGCTCTAGAGGTGATCCAGGCAATTACAGACCGGTAAGTCTAATGTCGGTACCGGGCAAATTAGTCGAAACAATAGTTAAGAAAAAATTGTCAGACACATAGAAAAAACATAAACTGTTGAGCAATAGTCAACATGGTTTCTGTAAAGGGAAATCGTGTCTTACTAATCTATTAGAGTTCTTTGAAGGGTCAACAAACATGTGGACAAGGGGGATCCAGTGGACATAGTGTACTTAGATTTCCAGAAAGCCTTTGACAAGGTCCCTCACCAAAGGTTCTTATGTAAATTAAGCTGTCGTGGGATAAAAGAGGAAGGTCCCTTCATGGATTGAGAACTGGCTAAAAGACAGGGAACAAAGGGTAGGAATAATGGTAAATCTCAGAATGGAGAGGGGTAACTAGTGGTGTTCCCCAAGGGTCAGTCCTAGGACCAATCCTATTCAATTTATTCATAAATGATCTGGAGAAAGGGGTAAACAGTGAGGTGGCAAAGTTTGCAGATGATACTAAACTATCAAGATAGTTAAGACCAAAGCAGATTGTGAAGAACTTCAAAAAGATCTCACAAAACTAAGTGATTGGGCAACAAAATGGCAAATGAAATTTAATGTGGATAAATGTAAAGTAATGCACATTGGAAAAAATAACCCCAACTATACATACAATATGATGGGGCTAATTTAGCTACAATGAGTCAGGAAAAAGATCTTGGCGTCATCGTGGATAGTTCTCTGAAGATGTCCACGCAGTGTGCAGAGGCGGTCAAAAAAAAAGCAAACAGGATGTTAGGAATCATTAAAAAGGGATAGAGAATAAGACTGAGAATATATTATTGCCCTTATATAAATCCATGGTACGCCCACATCTCGAATACTGTGTACAGATGTGGTCTCCTCACCTCAAAAAAGATATATCTAGCACTAGAAAAGGTTCAGAAAAGGGCAACTAAAATGATTAGGGGTTTGGAGGGTCCCATATGAGGAAAGATTAAAGAGGCTAGGCCTCTTCAGCTTGGAAAAGAGGAGACTAAGGGGGGATATGATAGAGGTATATAAAATCATGAGTGATGTTGAGAAAGTGGATAAGGAAAAGTTATTTACTTATTCCCATAATACAAGAACTAGGGTCACCAAATGAAATTAATAGGTAGCAGGTTTAAAACAAATAAAAGGAAGTTCTTCTTCACACAGCGCACAGTCAACTTGTGGAACTCCTTACCTGAGGAGGTTGTGAAGGCTGGGACTATAACAATGTTTAAAAGGGAACTGGAAATTCATGGTGGCTAAGTCCATAAATGGCTATTAGCCAGGAAGGGTAAGAATGGTGTCCCTTAGCCTCTGTTCATCAGAGGATGGAGATGGATGGCAGGAGAGAGATCACTTGATCATTGCCTGTTAGCTTCACTCCCTCTGGGGCACCTGGCATTGGCCACTGTCGGTAGACAGATACTGGGCTAGATGGACCTTTGGTCTGAGTCGGTACGGCCGTTCTTATGTTCTTATGTTCTTAAATATGCTGAAAGGCAGGCAGGTGTCGTTAGGGCAGAAGAGCACATTTGGAGTAGAAGCAAGTGGTTTTATTTATAAAATTATGTTAAACTTTAAAAAAGGCATCATACTTTGAAGGCAACTTGATCTGTCACTACCCTTTCTATAATAATAATACTTAGAGCTGGTCAAAATTTTTCAGAGGGAAAATGAGCATTCAACAAAATCAAAATGTGCTGCTGGAAGTATCGATTTTGATAAAATTTGATGTAGACAAAACTCAAAATGATCCATTTTGACTTTTTCCTTTTGAAACAACTTTTTCATCACCATCCCATCCCCTCCATAACCTCACTCAATAACCACTCAGAGCCAGATTCAGACCTCACTCTGCCATGCATTGGGGGGAGGGGAGATAGGCTAAGGCCCCCATTACTGCCCGGCTCAGATTACAGCCCTGAAACGGAGAGCAGGGCCGTTTGCCTGACACTCCTCACCACAATCAAGTTGCCAGGGAAAGGGTGGAGAGTGGAAGGAGCTCCGGGTCTGCTCCTCCCACACCCCTGGTCAGCTAGAGTAGTTCACTGAGCACACAAGCTGCTCCATGAGAAAGTGAGAAGTTGCTTACTCCATCCTAAAACAAGGGAGGAATTAGGATTCAGAGCCCCAATCTGCTCTCTGGTTTGCTCTGCAGGGCAGGACGGCTATGCACTACCCCTTACTTAGAGCAGACTGGCAGGTTCCAAGATAGCCATCAGACCTGAATAGCAGCAATAGAAGTTTGCTGAATCCAAAGTCAGGCTCTCCAGACCAGGCCCTACGTGGGGGAGGGAAGAGTGCAGAGGTGGGGGGGGGTAGATGCTGTGTACGAATGGAACAGCAGTATATGTAGGAGTGGAGCGGTATATAGTTCATGAGGAGCAGGTGATAAGCATGTGCTGGTGGTGGAGGAAGCACCCATAATGAATTTGATTATTGATTTGTCTTTTTAACCAACAATGTGAAGCAAATTCAGAAAACAGCTTATAGAAGTACGTATAAACTCAGATACTGTATGAAACACACTAGAAATATTCATACTCAGGGGAATCAGGTAAAAACCCTACAAAGAGCTATTTTAGGGAAGTTACAATAAACAAAAAGAGCTGGCTGGAAAATGTTTTTTTACCCAGCAGGAAATTTTTACTAAAATGTTTGAGAAAAGCAGACAATTTCTGTGACATGTTTAATTTAGTTCAAACCCAATTGTTCATCAAAAAGAAGTTTTGATGGAAATGCTTTAACCTTATAAATGAGCTATTTACAAAAGAAATTATGTCCAGTATAAAATTGAACATGTGTCCTACCTACATCTTCTCAAGAGCCATGCTGGCATGTGCTTATTCACTGTGCAGTTCTTCCTCAGGTGAAGTTCTATGGCAGAATCAGGCCCTGTGGAGCTGACCTTTATATTGCTAACACATCAGGTGTGAGCTACCCAATATTTCTAGTTCTGATGGGAAGTGAGATATCAGACTTTGAAAGCATCCAACTGACTCAGATTACCAGCTGGTCTTTTTACCACCCATCACTTCAGTCCCAGATTGGTTTAATGACTACTCACTTAGAGCCAAAAAAGCTAAAATCTAATCTTTTTTGTTATTATTTATCTAAAAGAGCTGATATGCTGCTTTTCAAATGGTTTTTCATTTACTCTTAATCTAGCAGTTCATGAGATATTGGTCGATAAAGTCACAGCAATCCTAAAGTGAGGGAAAAGAGCAAGGTACTGATGAGGATGATGCTATCTTCTCCATTGAACTTTAATGAGCTCTGTGTAGAGGTTTTGCATTGCTCCAGCTGTGTAAAGCACCCAGAGATGGAATGGGTCTGGCCCTCTAATGATTCCTTCAGGTAGTAGCTCCACACTAACCCCTTTCTAGAGGGCAAGACTGAGGAAAGAGGCTCTGGCCAAGGTGCCCAAGCACTCAAGCAAGCTTCCAGAATAGCCCCTTGTAGCCATAGACAGCTGGGCACAAGTTTCAGCCTCAGGACCACAGCACCTGGGACATGGAGCTTTACCTCACATTGTGTCAAACTATTAAGTAGTTTTGCAAAGATAACATTCAGTGATGACACATTTTAAAAATTACGTGCAGACTACTACATGGGCCTGATCCTGAGAGCTTTTAAGCAGCTGCAGCCCCTATGTAAAGGGAGCTGTGCCTGGGTAAGTTCTGTATGACCGGCCCCACAGCTTTCCATGGCAAGTTTATTATTTCTCGTGCGTTGTGCTAGTACAGGGCAATGCTTGCAACCACACCTACACACACTAGAGATTTGTATACATTGCATGTGAGTGCCTTTGTGCTTCTATTTGCTGCTTTTTTATCATTATTACCCACTCCACATAAAGTGCTTTCCTCATGGGGAGCTAAATGAGGCTTTTGCAGCTTACAATCCCTGCACTATCCCAGTGTCGCGCAGCTTCCATCTGTTATCATATCTGATTCATTATAGCTGCATTATATTTTCCCTAGCAATATACTTGCTAGGAAAGACAACATGATTATAATACTTAGCATTTACAGAGTGCTTTACATGTTCAAAGCACTTTACAAACACCATCTAATTAATTAAGCAATGCTGATATCACAGATAAGCATCATTTATGGAAAAAATGAAGAGAACCTTATGTATTCCGAGAGAGGAAATTCAGGAGAGAACACACAATAAATACTAAGTTATGTAAAATATATTTGAGGGCCCTTTTTTTCAGAGGGCAAGTTCTCAGCACTTCATGAAAGTCAACCTCCTCCCTTTAAGGTGTGTCAAGTTGGGAACCTAAAATAGCTAGTCACACTGGAAAAGCTTGGGCCGTTGATCCCAAGACTTTTTGGTTAGCCCAATCAATCATCTTTCCCCATATCCTCAAGGTGGCCCTGCCGCTCTTTTTCAGCTCTGTAACAGATGTAAACCATTTCCACATCTCTATTTTTAACACAGAGACACATTTCTGAATCTTACAGTAAGGCTTTGAGTGCTACCTTCGCTCCATTCGCACATACCCTGTCCCTGCAGCTGAATGATGAAGGGGGTATTCACCCATGAAAGCTCATGCTCCAATACGTCTGTTAGTCTATAATGTGCCACAGGACTCTGCTGCTTTTACAGATCCAGACTAACACAGCTACACTTCTGATAGTTAATTTTGAATATTCTCAATAGCACAGACCAGAAAAATTCTTTTTCCAAAATCTGAAGGAAAATTACTACTGTTAGAAGTGTTGGCAAGTGCCAGTGCTACTGGAAAGTTATCACAGTCTTTATGATGCTTGTGGGTTTTGCACATCCCAAAGGGACAAACTAAATCTGTTTCTCAAACTAATTTATTAGCAAAGCTGCACATACAGTCAGGTCACCATCATAATCATCAAATGGTTCCTTTTGGAAAGGCTATTATTAGATTTAAAGTCGAACCAGGCATTTATGATCATTTAGTCTCATTTCCTGCATAACACAGGCCGTAGAATTTTACACAGTGATTCCTTCATTGAATCCAATAACTTATGGCTGAACTAGAGCATGTCCCAAGTGCCTCCTTATACTAAATCAGTCATCAGCTTTTATTTTTACATAAAAAACAAGAGTCAATCCATTTTAAAGTGAACACTGCAAAGAGTTTAATCTCATCAGGAAATATTTACACAAGATTCAGTGGCTAAGGTTTTTGACCTTGATTGTTCATGGAGGACATTTCACCACCAGTTTGCTTATCTTTAATCTGCTGAACAGACACAAGCATTCAAAGATAAGAGATTTACTTGTGGCAGTAAATCCTTGATTGCTAAAGCAATGATTGAAAATCCATTAGTGAACAAGCTCTGGCCTGACTGCTGCATTTCTTGTGTGTTACTCCTATGCTGCTCATATATAATTACTGAAGAGGACTCCCTGAAAGGGGCGCCAATTTTAGCTGGACTGGCAGACTTGTCCAAATTTCAGGAAGACTCCAGTACTTGATTTTGATCACATTAATTGCTGATATTTTAGCAATATTCATAAACTGAGTGTCAGCTTCCATTCTTTGCACATGGCCTATTTCCCAAATTCCCTAACACACTACACAGGATAAAGAAATCAGCTCCTAAAGTCACTTTTCCAACTGAGGAATACATTTTCAGCATGGATGTGGAATTTTGTACCTCTCTCCAACTTAACTACAGATACACCATACATCAGCCTGGAAATGTACCTTCATAGCTGTTCACCTATTGATGCTATTACTGGCCAGCAAGCCTGGTGACTGATCTGGCATATCTGAGCACATGGGGCCATGCACTCTCATTAGTACAGTGGCACATGGTGCTAAGTTAACACATTTTCACTGTACCTAAACGTTGTAACAATGTAAAAGAAAGCACCATCTGTTCACCACTGGGTTACTCCAGATTTGCAATGATATAACTCCGTTGATTTGAATGGAATTACACAAGCATAAAACTGGAGTAATGAGTGGTGAAATCAGGCACTGGACATTTTTCCATCTGTAACAATCGAGTAACAATTTTTGTAGTATTTCCCATTCTAAATACAGGGAATTACACCAAAATGATGGTAAAAAATACTACAATGTTATCAACATCCACCTTAAATGGTTCTCATCATATAACGAAATATGAAATAAAAACAGAAAGACAATTATTACAAAACGAGAATCAAATGAAAGTGAGGCCTTATAAACATTTGTACAGAACCTGTGTGATGTTAAACACATACCTGACAAGAAAAGAGATCCGATACTGGAGAGTGAATTCTTTCTCTAGCTGCTGACTTGTTTTCAGTGGGCTGGTATTAAAAGTGCATAAACAGAAGGCAATGTTAACGCACTGCCATTGTGAAACATTTTCAAAGTTGAACGATAGGATTTAGTGCACTGATCCTGCAAACACTTTTACATTCAAATACTTCTCTTATTTCAGGTATTAAAGCACCTCACCATCTTTAATGTATTCACTCTTCCAACACCATGCGACGTAGAGTGGTGCTATTATTCCTCTTGTAAAGAGAGATGCAGTGAGTGCCCCATGGTCAGACAAGAAGCCTATAACAGGCCAGTGAATTAAACCTGGTTTTCTGAAGTCCCAGGCTAATACCCTAACCACTGGGCCACTCTTCCTCACTAGATAACTTTACTCAGGTAATTAGTAGCACTGATTTCACAGAGGTTAATTGCACATTTTTGTAGTTTTATGGAAGAAATCCCACTTTCTCTCTTTTTTTTTTTTCTGGTGCGGAAAAAGGGAATTGGGATGAGTTGGGACCCAAAGTGAGAGAAAGTGCGGGGGAAACCTATTCTCACCTTTCCCCCACTTTTCCAATGGGAGGAAAGTTTAAGTGGGTTTTCCCAAAATTTTGACATAAGCATTTGTAACAGCAACAGGCTCAGGTTTTTCGTGGACAGGATTGAACCTCAGACCTTTGCAACTAAATGCATGAGCCTCTACTGCATGAGCTAAAAGCCACATCACTGTTAGCTAACACTGTAGACCAGACTCATTAATCTCTCTCCCAGTGACCTCGGTGCCACTAGATGGGCCAGAACACCAGACCAGGAGGTGTGTGGAGTATACATTTTCAAAAATGTTTGAAGAAATTTTTGTTGAAAAATTTCATTGGAAGAAAAAATTAAATGAAAATGGCAATTAGTATTACTGCGTTCACTGGGTCTGCTTTCATGAGTTAACTTATTCATGTGCCTAAGTATTTGCAGAATCAGGGCTTAATACCTTGCTTCACCCATGATTTGTCAATGTTCCCCCATAAAACCAAAACTACTGCAGTCTGAGAGGCAAAAGTCTTGAGCTGCTGGCTTAGGTTCTCCAACACTCATTTCACATGAGCAATAGGCACTAGTCAACAGTGCTAAGCTGTGTACAGAAACCAACCTGTGTAGGGTTTAGACTTGCCTCATAAAGAATTATCTAACCCTTTGCACTTACTATAGGGCTTTTTATACAATGGTCTCAAAATGCTTTACAAATGTTTGTGATTACAAATTGGAATGTTTCCTCAAAGGGAACTCTAGCTTCCATGTTACCTGTTAACTGAAGGCTAGTGGCAAAGCCACAGTTCAGCCGAATAATAATAAAATGTGACTCTTTGCTCCCCTCCCATGCTGTGTAAAATCTGCTTTTAGGCCCCAGTCCTGTAGCACTTCTCCATACAGAACTGACAGTGCATTCAGTGAATCACGCACATATGGAAGAGCTACAAGTCTGAGGTCAGGCTAGGAATGGGGATTGAGCACCAGTCTCAGTCTTTCCCGAGGGATTAAACTGATTGCAGGTCTTTTGGCAGAGCTGGACAAAAAATGCTAAGCATGTTTAGTAACAAAAATTGGTAAAAATGAAAAGTTTTTTTGTTTCCTTCAACATTTTCCATGAAGTTTTTAATTTTGCAATGAAAAATTTCTAACTACAATTTGTATTTCAATTTTATGGGAGAAATCCCACATTCTATGATTTTAATTCTTTTTCTGGTGGCAAAAAGCAGGGGAAAGAAGGTTGAATTCAAAGTGAAAGTGTGATGAACAGAACCCCCTTTACCTTTTCCTCACTTTTCTAGGAGGGAGGTTTGAAAAAAAAAGAGTAAGTGGGATTTTTCCCAAAATTTTGAAATAAACATGTCCAAAAATGTTTGTGGAAATTTTTATTGAGAAATTTTGATGGATAGAAAAAATAAAATGAAAATTATTTTTTGCAAAAAAATGTTATTGTGATTAAAACTCCTTTTTTTTTTAAGTTAAAAAAACTATTACAAAAATGTTGACCAACTGTATACCCAGGTTAACTGTGTTGGTCTAGGTACATAGTTAACCTGACCTGTTTCTAAAATGTATGAAATATTATGTATTTGAAGCAATGGCAAAAAATTATTAAAAGGGAGAGGAAAAATTCAAAATGAATTTTTAGCAGATCTGATAAGCAGCTCAGGACAGTGGATCTTAATTTTTAAATAGACAATGAAGCCAAGAGCAGTTGACCAACACTTTAAATCGCTACCATTTCACGGAGGGAAATTTTTGTTCAAAGGCAATTATCATAATCTACACCAGGTGGCAGATTACATCAACTCTAGAAACCTCCTGGCACATATGGAACTGTATCCAAATTGCACAAGATTAGGTGGGAAACCAGATATTATTTCTCTGCAAGATTTAACACTATTCTGCAAGCCCCAAAATGTGCCTAGAGCAGTGGCACAACTGCATGTTGGAGACTGGAAACAGGAAGCATTTGTGCATTAAGCAATGCTACTGTAATTCAAATTCAGTTTAGAAAAGCATCAGCTCCACATGTGAAGACAATGTTATGTGAAGGTAGAGCATCTACTTTTGGCCCCTGCCCTGTGCTTGGACTGAACAATCAGGCTATTGCTCCCCTGCACAGCTCCGCTCCCTTCAGGATTGGGGCCTTGGACATTAAGGGCAAGACTGTGCCTTGTAGGATTAGATCCTGCAAGGTGCTGAGCACTTGGCCCTTTACCAAGCACAGCACTGAGGCGGCATGTGCTTCATTTTAATCATGTGAGTAGTCTCGCAAGTCTCAAGATGCAAGCCTGCATTGGAAGCAGTCTGAAGCCATACCACCATAGGGATACACTAGAGGGCTTGGGCCTCAGGGGGCAAAATCCCATCACATGCTCCCCCGTGCATGCAGGGGGTGCGTGGACTGCAGCCTATCTGGGGATTTCTCTAGCCCCACGTTACTGCTGTATCAGACAGCCTCACAATCTTTAGTGTATTTATCTTCACAACAACGCTGTGAGGTAGAGCAGTGCTATTATCTCCTTTGAACAGATAGGAAACTGAGGCACAGAGAGATTTGCCCAAGGTCACACAGGAAGACTGGTAGAGCAGGAAATATAAGCCACATCCCTCCACCCTAACCACTGGACCAACCTTACTAGTGTACCTAACCCATTCCAGGCAATGCAAAGAGGTAAGGACTGGGGCCATGGCCTCCTCCCTACCCCTTCCTTTCGACTTTAGGAGAACGTGCACCTCCAGGGACACATGGAGGGAACAGCCCCTGTCCTCAGACTGCTAATGCCCCTGGTACTTCTGCAGGGTGCAAAAGGCTGTCTGCTTGCCCCACCCCCACCCAGGCCTCAGGGCTGGTAATCACATGCCCTAACATGCCAAATGCTCTAACTTGCCTTATTGGGCCAGCTCCTCAGCTGGTCTTAGCTGGCGCAGCCCCATGTCTAGTCCTTAAAGTTTAAATATTTGTCAGCTTGTCTCTTTTCTGAATTCCACCATGCCTTGGTATGATTGCAGGCTATCCCTGCCATTCAAAGGGGAAAGTAAAAATAAACTGCTGCACACTAATGAATCAAAGCACTTCCTACACCCCGCTTCAGTGCTGGAAATTCCAGGTTCTTCTATAATCACCTGAGAGATAAAGGCCTTCAGTGCCTTTATGTGGAGAAATGGTAAAATGAATGTCAATCTGAAAACACCTACCAATGCAAAGACACCAGGTAGATATAGACTGAGCACTAGAAGCTCATTTGGGCTTTGTGGGTGGTGGCTTGCATGGGGGATGGGAGTGGGGCTACAGGATGTATCCAGCTCACTAGCAGAATACTTTTGGGAATAATTTGATTTTCAAGCCTCAACAAATGCAACTAATTTTGGCCCCTAATTTGTAGGATTTTCTCCTTCTAGTCTTGCACTGATTGTCATGAGTTTTAATGATATTCCACGGAAATATGCCTAGCTGGGCATCACTGGATCGTGATCTTTTCAAAAGCAACCAGAGAGGATTATGCTGGGTCAGGTTCCTAAGGTTCCTGTGGTGAGCTATTTGCTCGAGTACAGCAGTACGATTTAGTCATACTGAAAGGATTTAAATTACAAACTGTTTTTGCTGTATAGTAAAGCACATCCAAATAAACCAAATAAACCAAATCCAGCCTAAAAACCCACCTCCAAGTATGTCTGGCAATGTCCTTTCCCCCTTAGGGTCTTAAGTCCAATCACCCCAAAGTCCAACAACCCAAAAGTCTCTGGTCAGTGCCACCCCAGAGTTCAAAAGTTTATCGGCAGAGTTTTACCCCCTCCAGCCTGGGTGGAAATGGGGGGAGGGGAAGCCCACACAGGGTGTTAGTGGGCACCTTACGTGGGCCAGGGCCAACTGCTCCGCCTCTCCATGGAGTTCTGCTGCAGCCTTCACCACGACCAGCTCCACTATACCAGCTGTGCTGCCACTCCAGCCATCCCTGCAAACCGCTCCACTCCACTCACTGTTCTATAGGCTGCTCCAACATGCTGCAAACTGCTCCACTCTGCCAGCCACGTAGCGATAGGTCTTCAGGCTCCCCCACTAGTTAACACAGCACTCAGTGATTTCAGTTCTTAGTAGGGGAGCCCTGGTGCTGGTGCACCATTGGCCCAACATGAATCCAGCTCAGCAGTCTCTAGATGGACTCTTAATGGAATCAAAATTAGCTCTCCTCTTTAACAGTGGAGAGAGGAGGATGTGCAATTGGTGTTCCGGGCCCTCAAAAGGGGCCCATACCATCAGGTACACACACCAATCCCCAACCTCTCTCAATTCACTGGGTTTTGGAACCCATGTCCCTTGTCTAGCAAGTACTACTTAATTTAGGTTGAGTCATTTCTGTTATAAAGCAGTCTCATAGTTCCTCATTCACATAATTAGGGTGACAGCACTTTTTTTTCCTCCTGCCCCAACAACAAAGAAACTGGGGATCACTGCATTAATCCGCGAGCACCCTTAGAAGCTGAGTGTCCTATCAGCACCAGAACATCAGAGGTCCCTTAGGTCGGGCATATAAAGGCAGCTAGGAACAACATAGCGAATATGTATCCTGACTACGAGAAAGCTGCGGCGATGCTGTATCACATTAGCTACAATCACTGCAGCTCGGAAGAACCAGGACCGCGAGCAAACATTGATAGATGCAGGGTAGTTCCAACGACGTCCAGCCAGGTGGACAGAGTCCTGCTGCGCAATTTGCTGTATTCGAAACAACATCTGGAAACACAAGATAGTGACAGAGCGAGCATACCTTATTGCGGTGATGGAAAGCTAGTAGACCTGCATCGTACAAGATCAACCGTGAAGAAGGCTCCGGGGCAGACAAGAACTGTGCATAGAACCCTTTGCCTCCTGTGGGGAATTGGTAGCAGCCCTTATGAGATGGGCCAGCAACAGGGCCAACTGGGGCAGACGCAAGGTGCCTGTACCCCAGCCACCCTCCAACATGAGACAGGCCAATCCTCTGCAGCTAAGCCTAACCACTACCTCAGCACATTGAGGTGAGCTCTGAGAGGAAGACACAACCATGGTGGTATCCTAGGATGAAACAAGATGTCCAGTCCACGATCAGCTGATCAAAAGAGAGCACTCCTCTTCCATCTAAACCCTGTTGGGCACAGTATTTAGGCCATCTCCTGACACTTCTGAGCCACTGGTGGAACCCCCGGTAATGACTTACAAGGTAGTTGAATGTGACAACGATGGAGGAGTACGCTGAGCGGCCTTCGATCCTCCAACTCGTTGAACTTAGAAATGCAGGGGCCTAATGCAGGTTCCAGGCAACTCACAGGAAGCCTCCCCATCGCATCATGAGAGTCCCCCTACCAAGCAACAGAGATTCCAATAGTCGAGACAGATAATAAGACAGTGAAACGTTACTTACGATTGCACCTGGGTGGAATAGTGAGGAGCGAATACATTTCAGCATCAAGTTGGGCAAAAGGGGCTATCTGAGCCCTTTGAGAGGAGACAGTAGTTGGTATATAGGATGTGATTTGTCGGTGACGAAAATTCTCCGGCTGCGGGAGGAATGTAAGCATAGCTCAGAATGAGCTCTGCCCTGGACATCTGGGTGGTGAAATTAACCACATGGGAGTGTGAAATTAATCTAGGGATATGGAAAGGCTTCCATGGTATTCGTGTGGCCACACCACCCCACCTAGCATAAGCCCACGGGCAGCCTGGGATGGTTATTTTGACGCTGGGGTTGCCTTTTTGAGAGTGGGTACATAAGAGGCGGCTCCTCTCTCTCTCTCCCTCTTCTGCAGCTCTGCTGTCTTCTGTTATTCCCTATCACCTTTCTCTCCTGCCTTGCCTGTATATGTCTCTTGTGCCCTCCTTCTTGTGCCCTCTTCCTCAGCCACAACACTCCTAGCTATCTCTTCCTTTGCTATCTTAGAGCAGAGGGAATACATATGCAGCAGCAGCAGACGTTTTCTACACTCTGTGGTCTAGCAGTGGGGGTGTCTCCCCCTGCCACAGTATGGCACCTGAAGCGGCCACCTCAGTTCTCAGGTAGGCCAGCCTGTGAAGATTCAATATGTTACGGTGAAACTTGTACTCTTGTTACACACAAATATTATGGGCATTCGTTAGGCACATTATTTATTCATGAATGTCTTCTTAGACCAGTGACGTGAAATGGACCCAAACTTTCAACTCATCCTTTTCAAGTGGGAAGGGACCAAAATATGTAACTGCTATATAATATTTTTCTTTTTTTAAAAAAAGGTTGGGGTTAAGAAATAAACCCAGAAACATCTTTGTAGAGCAATCTAGGTATTTCGATTCAATGACAAATGATTCTATGCACTGACTTACTTGGACACTCTTGTTTTATCTGTCCATACAGCATTTATGTTCTCTGTTATCATGCCGAAACAGATTGGTATGAAATGGTCATATAGGATCTTCAGCAATCTTTTCAAAACCTTCCCCCACTTGGTTGCAGTTTTCTGCTATGTCATTTTGTTGATGCTGTTGTATTTAATATTGTATGTCACAGACCTAGAGGCCATCTGTTAACCCTTCTTCCAGGGTGGAGCAACAAGCAGGTAATATGTCCATTAACATACAGCACAGAACCGCTCAAGCCCATCCAGTTAATCTGGGGGAAACTAAAATCACCTTGGGCGCCCTCGAAAGGGTTAATGTTTCCCAATTACAACAAAAGTCTGTGTTATAGCCAGAGAACTTTTAATAAAGGAAGAGAAGAAACCGACATTTAATTTGGGGAAACACACAGCCTATGATTTGAACACATTACCATGAAAAATACCGCCCCAGAGTCATTGGAGCAGATCTTATGCCTCATTTTCTCATTTTGTCAGGACTTTCACACTGCAAACAAATGTTCCTTTACATCGCCGCATCCCACTCATAGCCTACCTGTCGCTTGGTCAGCGAAGACCCGTTTCAGTGTTAAACTCACATGAGTTTTATCTCCCACCCTAGGATATGATTGTTGCTGTTGCTGCTGTTGTAACTTGCTTACAGTCTGTAATTCACTCTGTGTTGCCTGCCTGCATGCCTCACACCACCATTCGTCCACTGCAGTCATTGTTGTCGCAGTGTTTGCTCCTCCTTACCATTGCTCTGCCACCTAATGAAGTTACACCATGGCTTCTCCTGCCATGCTGCCTTCTCTGCTGCAACCTGTGCCCATTCAAGTCTCTTGAGGTTCCCAGCTCTCATGTGATTTCCAGCAGCAAGTGAGGGAACCTCACTTGGCGTGTGCGGTGTTGCAGTCTCTTCCACAGAAATTGCTGTCCCACAGCAGGTCAAAGTCTTAGCGCTTGGATCCGATTATCATGTGATTTCAGCTCTTACTGATGCTTAAAAAAAAAAAAGACTCAACTGAGTCTAATCAGCTGTCTTTAACAGTGAAGAGGGGCAGTTCAAAATGTTGCCTACAGCTCTTAAGCAGAGAGTCCATACCACCACATTAGAAAACCCACCCCTACCCTCGCTCCCTCCTGGCATGACCCGATCTATCTGCCTTCACCAGTTCTATTAGGGTGACCCCCTTAATGGACAGGCTAGTACAGTCTACTGCCCCTTACTCATAAATAAGTAGTAAAGCAGCTTCATTATCTCTGTATTCAGATACGTAAAGAGGATTTGTAACTCAATGCCAGGCAATATTGATCACTTGGCCAACAGCAGCTCATGTCGCTGGCATATTGCTTCGGGCAAGGAGCAGGGATGTTCGTGTAATACACAGTCTACCCACAGTCTAGTCTTTCAACTCCCCCTCAGCACTAGATGTCAGGGGAGAGCTCATTCAAAACCTCTTATCATACGATGGGAGTCCCCCATTCTTCATAGACTCATAGCGTCGAGGACAACAAAGCAGGCCACGAACCCTACTTCATCCACTTCTAATGGTCCGAGAGTATTGAAGTCGTCAAATTGTGGTTTGAAGACCTCTGTTCGGAGCTCCCAACGGCATCTGCTAAGATGGCGTCGGACACACCTAAGATGGCATCTGTATGGCCATTGTCGCGCATCTGGATCACACTCGGGTATGGTATGCGCATGATAGTGCTGGTGGAACCCTTAAAGGCAGTGTTGCAGATTCCGCTCTTTTTTGCCTTGGTAACCTAAAGGTTAGGTAGGGCGTGTGCAGTCTCCTGCCTTCTTCTTGCCCCCAGAACCCGGGGTCAGGTTAGTGCCTTGTGCAAAAGGGGCCAGTCTGACCAATGGTAAGACTAGTTCAAGGTCAGATTAGGGTCGTGGTCGCAACTAGGCTCAGTGTTGACTGTGGTGCAGCTTCTAGCGCTCGTTCTGTGTTGTCGGTGTTGCAAAATCTGCCCATGTTAGGGGGCAACAGCTCGGAACCTAGGAGCGGTGGGGGAAGCCTGGACCAATCAAATTGCTGCCATGTGTGATTTCAAGTCCCTGGAATAAACTATGCCTCAAGCCAGGTTCTGTTGGGAGTGTCCGTTTAACTGATAAAGATCTGATCAGCCTTCGTTCGAGGCTGGCCCAGAGTTACAAGCCGGCTATGGACGTTGTTGTTTTATCAAGTTCTGGGTTCGCCATGCTACTTATTTTATTTCTTGGGTTCTGCCCATGGATTATTATTTCTCTGTGTTTACCCTGGATTTAATGATTTAGCAACTGGTTATTTTTTCTACGGATTTTTGCTACGGATCTATACGTGATTACTTATTTTATTTCCCCGGATCCGAATATGCGTCTGGTGTCTGCTCTGCTGGTCCAGTGCATCTGGAAATTAGTGGTATTTGTGTTTGCCTACCTGTTTGTGCTTATAACTGTCTGTGCTTTGCCCTAACTTCTCCCTGCTTCTTCCCTGTATTTGGGTATACCACCACATGTATTGCCCTGTTGTGATAAAAGTTCTGTGTGTTGTTCTGTCTTATGTATAAAGTTCTATGTATATGGGCAAATCTGATTATTGAAGATTAACTATTAAGTTCAATTTAAATGTCTGTAATATGAAATGTTTGGTTAAGTGCGCGCATAATTCATTTGATTGGCGTTGTATTGTTGCTTTCAAAGATTGATTTGGTTTTGTTTAATGATTGATAAATAGTTTATCCTACGGATTGTGTACACGTTTTCTCATATTCATAGGCTTGTTAGTTGGCTATGAGTATTCAGTTGTGTGTTTCTGCATAGATATTAAATAGTTTGTTTCTGTTAGTTGGTAAAGTGGCTCCTCCCCAGCCCCAGTTGTGTTTTTATTCCCAGTCAATAAGATCCTCATTGTTTAAGCTTTACCAGGTTTCTTCTCGCGGTCGTTTCCTCATCTGGATCAAAAAGCACTTAACAGAACCAACCTTTTCGGTCCGGACAACCTCAAGCAGAGAGAGAATCCACCAGCAAGATGACCAATCTCATGCTTTGCAGGGGGGCGAAAAACTCCAGAGCGATCAACCAATCTGCCCTGCGAGGAAAATTCCTCCCGACCCCAAATATGGCGACTTCAGCTAACCTGGCATGTGGCAAGTGCTCCAACCACGCAGTCTAGGAAAGAATTCTCTGCGTAACGCTGATCCCCATCCCTTGCAGACCCATTGAGCCAGACTATCTTTGATAATCCAAGGACAATTTTGCCCAAATTAAACCTATCCTATCCATACCATCGCCTTCCATAAATTTATCAAGCTTAGTCTTAAAGCCCAGATATGTCTTTTGCCTCCCATTATCCCTCGGAAGGCTGTTTGCCAGAACTTCCTCCTCTAATGGTTAGAAACCTTCCTCATTTCAAGCCTGAACTTCCTAATGATCCAGTTTTGTACCCATTCGTCCTTGTGTCTACATTAGTCTAAGCTATAATAATTCCTCATCTCCCTAATGTTAATTCCCCTGATAATTTATAAGGCAAGCATATCCCCCCGGAGTCTTCTTTTGCTTAGGATAAACAAGCCCAAGCTCTTTTGAGTCTCTTTCATTTAAAGGCATGGTTTTCCATTTCCTCGGATGCATCCTAGTTAGCCGTCTTGAACCTGTCAGTTGAATTCATCATTCTTAACATTGGAGGACCAGAACTGCCACAGTATTCCAGGTGAGGTCTCACCAGCGCCTTATACAACGCGTATAACACCACCTTATCTTTTGCTGGAAAAATACCTCGCCTCGATGACCTAAACCGCATTTGCTTTTTTAACGGCCATATCGCAATTGGCGGGCTCATGCTTCATCCTGCCATCAACAATTACCCAAGTCCTATAATCCTTCTCTGTTAGTTTCAACTGATACGTCCCCAATGTATGTTACGAAATTCTTATTATTAATCCCCCTAAGTGCATGACACTTGCATTTTCACTATTAAATTTCTTCTATTACTATTACTCCAGTTTACAAGATCATCCAGATTGCTTTGTATGGTATCCGCGGTCTTTCTCTGTGTTAGCAATACCCCAGCTTTTGTATCTCCGCAACTTTATTAGCACTTCCCCTCTTATTGCCAAGCTAGTCAGTACATAAAATAGGTGTAATAAAATTGGCCCCAAAACCATCTTGAGGAACTCACTATAGTAATCCTTCCAGCCTTGACAGTTCACCCTTCAGTACGACCCGTTGGAGTCTCCCCTTTAACCAATTCCTAATCCACCTATTCAATTTTCATATGTCATCCCCATCTTTCCAGTTTAACTAACAATTCCCCATGAAGAACCGTAGTCAAACACTTACTGAAATAGTGTAAATTAGAATCTTACGCATTTCCTTTTCTAAATTATCCGTCACTTCTTGAAGGAGCGAGATACAGGTTGGTTTGGCCGATCTACCTCTAGTAAACCATGTCTTGTAATTGTCCCATATTAACATTGCCCTCAGTGTCCTTAACTACTCTTTCTCCTCAGTATTTTTTCCAAGACCTTACATACTAAGACGTTCAAATACAGTTCTGTAGTTACTCGGAACTTTTTTTTTCCTTTTCTGAGCCCAGATAAATTGCATCGGCTTGCACTCTCGACTGAAGTGGTGTTTGTCATGGGACTAGTGTATCAGAGTGGCTATGAATGCTGCGCCAGAGCGGTTGTTCTTCCCCGAATGCAGGTTTGTGGCCACAGTTCCCTATGTTATGACCTAAAATATTTATGCGGTGTAGTAGGGCTTTTCAAAGGCTCCTTTCATGATGTAACTAGGGGCAACAATGCTTGTGCCATTGACTTTATGCTGTGAAGACCAGGGCTTTGAAACTTATACAACCAGACACGTCCAACTGAAGACGCGCCTGGACGGGTAAGTCATAATGCCACAGGTGTGATTATTTATCTTTTTAATAGCATTCAACTTTATTATATCTTCTTCTCACACTACTCTCTTTTGTTTGTTATGGTGTGATACGCCATCTCCATTTAACAAAACTTCGTTCTGACTTCATTCACTCCAAATTTACTTTCCGAACTGCGAGCAAAGGGAACGATTTTGATTATAATAAAGTTCTTTGAATTTAATCTGATGTGAAGCGATTTTGGTCATATAGGCTTCATTCATGACTGACACACTGTATAAATGTTGTGGTAGGTGCGGAGTGTGTAAAATGGGACGTGCTTGGCTCTGCGTCTTGGATGAACTCTGAGCTGTATTGCTACACAAATCATATTTGGGAACTATAATATTTCATTTTTTGACTAGAATCAGAATCGGCTCACTCTTTCAAGTGTCTAAGCCAATGCGCATTAGGCTCTAACAACAACACAACAAAATCACGCCACATAAACATAGACTTATGTTCATTGCAGAATTTGGGTCCTATAAATGAAGCAAGTCATAATATATTCACTCTAGATCACGAAGAGTCGAGATCCAACTTGCACTGGCTTGGGTGTGTGATGTACTGCATACAACTTCTCTCACTGCCTTCTGTGTGTCCTGTGCTAGTCATTTTAGTTGTAGCCAAAGTAGACATAAAGTGCACCAAACCAATAGTAGTGTTTCATCCTACTTGAGGGACACACTGTTTTGCAGGTTGTGTGATGACACACATGAGAGCAATCGACTGGGCCATCAGAAGCTAGCTAATTCTAATGAACTAGCTCTTTGTCTGTAAACAGTGAGTGCATTTAGGTGCCATCTGAAAGATACTTTACTCGTATGTGTAGTATAACTTCTGGAACTAGGGCCAAAATCTTAATACTGATGCCTAAAATTAAAGGCGGCATCTAATACTGCTGGCATGATTGTGTTACGCAGGTAGTGAATTGAAGCACCCACTTAACTTGGAATTAGCATGAGCTGTGAGTTTGTTGCATCTTCTCGATGTATGATGCCTTGGTTTCATGGCTCGCCATTGTGCTAGATAGCTTATCCTAGCAATGACATGTGTGCAGTTTATTGTATATTGATCTTATGTTCTATCATTGGGGAAATCAGTGTCCTAATGCCAGCAATTACTCACATGCAGCTATCAAACGCATTGTCTAAATCTCGTCTCTCTCTACCACCTGTTGTCTGTCTACTGTATTCCTTCAACTAGTGTCCATATGGAACACAGCTGCCTTAATATGCCCGACCTCAAGGGACCTCTGAGTTTGATGTCTGGTGCTGATAGGGACCAACTCAGTGTCTCTTCAAGTGGCTCGGCGGATTTATTGCAGATGACTGGTTGGGGACCTAGTCCTGAAGTACCTCCTGGTGATTCCTTAGCTTTGTGCTGAGACTATAGGAAGATTGAGAGCGCATAAAAGGAGACATCTGAGCTACGATGGGGCACTGAAGTACACGGGACAACCCCCTAGAGTGTGCGTGCAAAGGATGGAAGCAAGAAATGTTGTCAAGTACAGGCCTGAAGGCGAGTAAAGGGCATAGCATCATGAGAGAGCAGCCAGTTGAAGGACGAGCTTTTTTTTGCTATGGTTCGTGTTTAATAATCACTGTTTGATATTCTCTTATAGTGATGTTTCCACCATTGTTTCTCCTTTATTAAAAGGATTTTGCTATCACTCGAGATTACCGTTGCTATGACAGCGTTTGAGGGAAGTATTGCTACTCATAGAGAGACCGGGATGTATTTGTATAACATTTGAGGGTGATGTAAGTCGCCCAGGTCACTGGTTAGCGGGCTCTGAAGACCAGTTATCTAAGTTGTGCTTATTGAACAGAACCCCTGATTGGATACTTGAACCCTGGTCCCCCTTGTAGTCTAGCTGCTCGCAGTAACTCAGACTATGGGGCGGAAGGTACCATCCTACAATTGTTCTTCACCAAGCATCTCACAGCATTCTCAAAACTACGATACCCGCACAAGGAAATAAGGAAACAAATCAACAGAGCCAGACATGTACCCAGAAGCCTCCTGCTGCAAGACAAGCCCAAGAAAGAAACCAACAGAACTCCACTGGCCATCACCTACAGTCTGCAGCTAAAACCTCTCCAACGCATCACCAGCGATCTACAACCCATTCTGGACAATGATCCCTCGCTTTTCACATATTTACACCAGCGACACCATCACAGGACCTAACCAGATCAGTCACAACATCACCAGTTCATTCACTTGCACGTCCACCAATATAATATACGCCATCATGTGCCAGCAATGCCCATCTGCTATGTACATCGGCCAAACTGGACAATCCCTACGTAAAAGGATAAATGGACACAAGTCAGATATTAGGGATGGCAATATACAAAAACCTGTAGGAGAACACTTCAATCTCCCTGGACACACAATAGCAGATTTAAAGGTAGCCATCCTGCAGTAAAAAAACTTCAGGATCAGACTCCAAAGAGAAACTGCTGAAATTTAGTGCATTTGCAAATTTGACACCATCAGCTCAGGATTAAACAAAGACTGTGAATGGCCTGCCAACTACAAAAGCAGTTTCCCCTTCCTAGGTGTTCACACCTCAACTGCTAGAAGAGGGCCTCATCCTCCCTGATTGAACTAACCTCGTTATCTCTAGACTGATTCTTGCCTGCGTATTTATACCTGCCTCTGGAAATTTTCACCACACGCGTCTGACAAAGCGGGTATTCACCCACAAATGCTTATGTTCCAATACTTCTGTTAGTCTATAAGGTGCCACCAGGGCCAGCTTTAGGCCGATTTGCCCGATTCCCAGGAACTGGGCCCTGCGCCTAAGAGGGCCCCGCGCCTTAGACACTTTTTTTTTTTTTTTTAAACTTACCCCGGGTCCCTGGCTGAGATCTGCTCAGGGGTCTTCCATGGTCCCGCTCCCTTGAGCGAAGCGCAGGCGGGAGTGCGGCAAGCCCCGCGGCCCTGGCTGGAGCTCCGGCCGGAGCGCGGCAAGCCCCGCTCTCCCGGCTGGAGCCCCGGTTGGAGCGCGGCAAGCCCCGCTCTCCGGGCTGGGAGCCGCCGGTCAAGCGCGGGCAGCCCCGGCTTTCTGGGCTGGAGCCCGGCCGGAGTGCTGGCAAGCCCGGTTGTCGTGGCCCAAACGAAGAGGAGTCTCGCCGGCGCCAATCGCTCTCCAGGCTGGGCTCAGCCTTGAAATTAGCCTCCAGAGCCCTGGGGGTACGTGAGGGCTCCGGGAGGGCTATTTAAAGGGCCAGGGCGTGAGGTACGAATGCTGGGGAGCCCTGGGCCCTTTAAATAGCCCCCAAAGGCCTGTGGATAGCAGGGAGCTTGGGGCATCTTTATTAAAGGGCTGGAGCCAGCTGCCTCGTGCTACCCCCTGCCCTGCCCCACCTAGGCCTCCGCTCCCCTGCCTGCGAGCCAAACTGCTGACCATGCCCACAGGCCAGTCCCTGTCAAACCCCCTTCATGTCTCAGTCAACCCTGGCCATCACACCCCGTGGCCCTGCACCAAAGCCAGCCAGCCCCCACATCATTGCTGCCTGGACACCAGCCCTACACACTCTGGGCCCTGTCTCCAGCCATACCCGCTGCTGCGACGCCCCCGCCTGAAGCCAGCCAGCTCACATCCTGCTGTCTCAAAGCGCCTGCCAACTTCCTGCTGGGCCCTCCCGCTGCCAGCCTGCCTGAAGCCCGCTCGCCTCCCACACACCCCCTATCTCCAAAAAACAGCCCCCAACCCCTTGGCCCTGCCTGAGCCAGACGCCTCCTCCAGCAGCCCTTGCCCTTGCCTCCAGCCAGCTCCATGTCACTTGTGTCTGCATTCCTCAGAGCAGTACCCTGCACAGCCTTGCTTCGAAGTGACGGCGGCAGGGAGCAGCTGGACCCACACATATGAAACGGCATTCCATTAATAACCAATCAACAAGCAGATATTGATGCAATGTACATAATATATAATTATTATTTATTAATTATGGAGTAAATAATACATGAAAGAAATGAAAGGCTTTTTTTTTCCACTTTTTTTTTTAGGTCATCCCTGCCAGGGCCCGCCAAAAGTTATGTGAATTGGGTCCTTGCATGCTCTTAAGCCGGCCTGGGTGCCACGAGGCTCTGTCACTTTTTTAAAAAACTACTGTCACCTGTTTGAAAACACAAGATTGGACGCTCACAAAGGCCTCCAAGTTTTCTATTCTGAGGTTTTGCTACTGCATTGCTTTTTTCATATTGCAGCACTTAGCCGTGATCTTGCTTTCCAAATAGTTTAATCACTTCCATCCTAAGAGAAAAGAGTAGAAGAATCGTATTCCCCTTGAGATGCCTTTTGAGCCATAGCTGACACTGAAACGAAGCAATGACAATTCCAGATTTAGAAACATATGTGTTAATGTTAACTAGTCTATTTGTGTCCTAGACTGTATCTTTGGGAAGACCATCTTCATTTTTGTTGTGCATTACAGATTGGCCTTAGCACAATGGGGCATAGTCAGTTGAGCTTCAAGGACCAACAATAATAAATTAACATAATGTTATAAAATGGAAGAGCTTTGAAGGAAGTGGGAATTAAGTGCATGGTTGGGACCAAATTTGACCAATATATTTTAAGAGTAAAATTCTTCTTAACCCCCCCCCCACACACCAAAATGATGACGTGTGCCCATCAATATATAGGAATTCGCTAGCGATGGAGTTTGATGTAACTCTACCCTATTCCCTGTAAAAGCTGGGAATTGGGTAAATTCTAGCAAGTTAAAGAAGGTTGGGTTGGATGAGTTACTTATAAGGGATAGAAGCTGGCTATATCATATGGGTTCAAAGTAGAGATTCAATGGCTCCATGATCTAGCGGTCAAGCCGTATCAGGCGGGGTGCCAGGGTCGAAGTCTTGGGCGGTGTTGTTCATCTCTTCATTAATGATCTGTGACGGATGCATGTTCACCTCTCAGCAGGATTTGCAAAGGATGACACCTAAGCTGGGAGAGTGGTAGATATGCTGGAGGTAGGATAGGGATATAGAGGGACCAGACAAATTGAGGACTGGCCTAACAGGAAATCCGATGAGGTTGCAACAAGCGACTAAGGAAAAATGCAGAGTCCTGCACTTAGGATGAAAGAATTTCCCATGCATGTACAGACTAGGGGACAGAATGGCTATGCAGCAGTTCTGCGAAAAGAGCCTGGGGATTGACAGTGCTGAGATCAGGATAGGATGTCGACAGTGTTGCCTTGTTGCCAAGAGAGCTAACGTGCATTTTGGGCTGTATAACGTATGGAGCACGTGCGAGAACAAGGGACGTATCATTCCCCTCTATTCGACACTTGGTAGGCCTCATCTGGGACTATGTCCAGTTGGGCCCCAGCACTACAAGGAGGATGTGGAAAAAGGGAAAGCGTCAGTGAGGGCAACAAAAATGATTAGGTTTGGAGCACGTGACTGTTGAGAGGCTGAGGGAACCTGGATTACTTAGTCTGCAGAAGAGTAAGAATGAGGGGGATTTGATAGCTGCTTCAGACTACCTGAAAGGGGTTCCAAAAGATAACTAGACTGTTCTCACTGTAGCAGAGACAGAACAAGAACAATGCGACTCAAGTTGCAGAGGAGGTTTAGATTGTGGGGGGGGGGGGGGAGAAAGCTCCAAGTAACTATCCCCGCGCCCCGCCCCCCGCCCGCAAGCAATATGGTTGAGGTCGAGAAAGTTTACGATTCTTTAGCGCCTGCTAGCTAGCATAAGTACATGTGATATTGTTTTCTTTGTTTTTTGTTTGGGTACAGGAGGTAAATCGAGTCGAAGGGGGGTTGGGGTCAGTAGTGGGTTAAGGAATAGTTAATTAAAAGATCGGTAGTTAATGGAATTGTAAGGATGGATGGAATTGCTGCACTGTGACATCTCTGTAAACCAGTAAGGTATATAAGCATGGGCACACGGATAGTAATTGGTGCATGATTTGAGAGTTGCTCTCCGTGCACCTTAGTTTGGATCAAATCAAACTGTCTGTAGGCCTCTCCCACTCCGTGTGGTATTTGGGGCAAGCACACCGGGCAACAACCTACTGTTGCCCTGCAACAGGTTTGGATATTAGGAAAAAACTTTTCACTCAGGAGGGTGGTGAAGCCAGGATAGGGTTACCTAGGAGTGGTGGAATCTCATTCCTTAGAGGTTTTAAGGTCAGGCTTGACAAAGCCCTGGCTGGGATCATTTAGTTGGGGTTGGTCCTGCTTTGAGCAGGGGGTTGGACTAGATACCTCCTGAGGTCCCTTCCAACCCTGATATTCTATGATTCTATGATTGAAATCACTGATTCTTTGATTTTCTGTTTGGTTTGTTGGTTTTATCTTAAAATCAACAAGAATATTAAAATAATCACAAGAGTTAGGTTTTATTCTTTGAATGCATGAATGAAAAGAGAGATGCACAGACTGTGTAGTTATATTAATCAAAATGTTCAATGATCAGAGAGACTTTACATTTTTCAGCTAAGGACTTTTGTCCCCTGACCATCTGAAAGATTTTCAACTAAGCAATAATTTCGAGTGTTATTTACGCTAACGAAAACTAAGTTATCACAACATGAGTTATATGCATCCTGATCTGAAGGTAGAAGCACATAATGGAAGGTAAAGTCAAAAGTCTGAATGTTGACCTGAATAAAAATAAAGAACTATTGTGGTTATAGTACTAAATTTTCATAAATTGCAAAATAAAGAACGATCATTCTGTTCATCTAGTCTGACATCCTGGGTAACACAGACCAGAGTTTTACTCAGCGATTCCTGCATCAATCCCAAGAGCTGAACTTTTCTGGTTTATTCCAAATGTTTTCTTCATATGAAACTGCATGTGCTTTTATTTTCTTTAGTGTTCCCCCCTCTTCCAGATACTAATGCAGTACACATCTCCACTTCTTGCAGTCACTATATGCATGTACATGGCATATTGCCATTGTAGTGATTAAGCTAAAGCATGCTTAAAACGTGAGCTAATTACCCAGCAAAGATTCATACACTGGTATTTCCCCTGTTTACATGACTCATCTCTCCTGCGTCACATGACACAGAAGCATGGAAAACAGAACTCGCATTCAACATCCTGGTATGTCTACACTGCAACTGGAAGTGACCTCCCAAGCCAGGCAGACCAGTCTGGCACTAGATTAGCTCCACCTAAAGTGCTAGAAATAGCAGTGTGGATGCTGCCTGCCAGGTGGTGGCTCAGGCTGGCCACCTGAGCTTGGACCCAGAAGGTAGGGCAGGTTTGAACTCTTGCAGCGAACATGAGCAGCCATGCGTGCTGCAATGCCTACGCTACTATTTTTAGCGTGCTAGCTTGAGCGAAGCTAGCACGAGTGTGTCTACCCAGGCTGGCAGGTACACTCCCGGCTGCAATGTAGACATCCCCAATGGATTTAGAAGAGCCCATGCAAACCCACTCAGCTGTCCAGCTGCATATGGGTAACAACGTGTGCAATGGCAGAGACAGACCAGTACAGCAAAGACACAATTAACTAATGTCAACATGCCAGATTGCAGACATGGAAAGACAAAGACTCTGAAACAGCAAAGCGCTGGATGCAATCCTACGATCTCACAAGCCTATTCCATGTGCTTTAAAATAAGCAGGTGCTTAGGTACTTTGCTGGATCAAGGCCAAAGAACTAAGGGAGGGGGTGAGCTTGTGACTGAAGGGCAAGTGTCACCTCCCCATCGTTCTTCTCCCTGCCCCTGCACAAGATGTAACCTCTCCCCTCACTCCCACAGAATGGAATGGGATTGAAATGAGACGCACCCTTCTACAGGAGATCTCCTGTGTATACACAATTCCTATACAAGGCAATATGGCCCACAAACACATGAAAACCCTATACTTTTCTGCCTTAACATACTACCTACGTGGCAAACCCCCTTGGAGACAATGACGGTTACCAAACGCTCACATTAACACTACCACACTCTGCTTTGATAGCTTCTGTGAGGCAGTGTGGTCTAGTGGATAGGGAGGGCCTTTTGTTTTCAGTTTTTATTTAATTTAATTTTTCCTGGGAATTTATTGATCTCTATTAATACCACAACAAAAACAGGTGAAAATGGGTCAAAAATATTTATAATTTTTCAGGGTAAATATCGGGGTTTATTTTGATGACAGAAGGACAGGAGAAAAAAGTATTCAGTAGATTAATCCAATGTGGTTTGCTGCAGAACTAAAACAGAACTCAAAACACAATACCACAATACCTTAAACTCTGAGTTTAAGAAAACAATGTGTCTCTAATCCTCAAATAAAACTTTTCATGTGAATAAAGAATTTACTGTTGTATACTTAGAACTATTAGCTTATAAATATTTACATTTAATAATTGGGTCACACCATTTGCAGTGCATACACTCAGCTTCATCCTTTTCTCCCATTTTTGTTTTTTTAAAACTTTTAAATACTTCCCTGTGTTCTGAAACATATTCTGATACAGATTTTCATTTTCTTCCTATTTTAGTGTCAGATCTCTAAACTGTTATCTGCTAACAGCCTGAAATGCATACGCAGTGGGCGTGAGATTCATCAGTATGTCCAGATACGTACGCACTTCAGAGCTTGTGTGTATGCCTGTTTGTGTGCGAATCTTATCTAAACTAATACATAGCGTTGCTTCAACAGGCAGCTTGACATATACACACAGACTAAGGTATTATGGTAATACATATATCTTATGCAACGTATTGTATTTTCCTAATAAAACAATTTAATTTTTATATATTTGAATGATACACAAGTAGGATGAAAACTGGGAAAAAACAAATAATACTTTTTGTAAATGTGACGTTATGAGTGTAATGTAATATCTCACTGAAAGGTGACAGGGCCAGAAAGAGTTAATTAACTCACCTCACCGACTGACCTGCCCCATGGGGGAACCTTAAGAACCGGTTAGCAAGATATGTAAATGAACAGAGCTTTGAAATGCAAGTCTGCATTGTTAGAGGTAGAAGGGAAGGTGTTTGCTCAGGTCTTGTGATGTAAGCAAACAAGTCTTGTCTATTGCTATAGTTTAAATTCAAAGATCAAAAAAGGAACATTAGCATTTAAGATGATACTTGAGTGAAATAGTATTATTGTCTATGTGTCTCTTTGAAGGTTGTGTGGTAACCTGTATCTGAACTGTTTAATGGATAAATTACTCTGTGCTAATTGCCAGGATGTTTGGGAGAAGGAGTTAAGCCTATTGTTTTCTCAGGCCGAAAGGCTGCTGGAAATGTATAAAGAAGCCTGGGACACGATCCTGCTTCATCTCAGATCTGCTTTGGGTTTCAAGAGGGGGAAACCTTAAGCCACAAGGATTGAGATCCCCAGTCATGACTGGAGTCACCCTGAATATGGAAATTGGACTATAACCTATGGACTATTTCTAAAAGGACTTTTGGCAACTACAAGCTCACCTCTACTATGTATCTGAACCTCAAGAATTGAATTCAAGTCTGTCTGTATATTGATCTTTTAACCAACACTCTCTCTCTTTTCTTTTATAAATTTTAGCTTAGTTAATAAGAATTGGCTATAGTGTATTTGGGTAAGATCTAAGTTATAATTGAACCTGGGTATGTGGCTGATCCTTTGGGATTGGAAGAACCTTTTCTTTTATATGATGATGATAAGATTTCAGGAATCATCATCATATGTTTGACAGGTGTGTCTGGACGGAGGCCTGACGCTGGGCACTTTAAGGGAACTGCGTGGTTTAAACTTCTAAGTAACCAGTGAGGTACTATAGAAGCTGTTTTGTGCTTGTTGGTAAATCTAAGTGTTGGAATAACCACCAGTGTTTGGGGTTTGTCTGCCCCGTTTTGTTTACAGTTCACCCTGACTGAGTGACCTCAGCTGGCTCCCACGGGCAGCACCGTCACAGTAAAACTTTGGATTTTTTTGTAAAAATCGGTTTAAACTGAAAACAAAAGGGCTTATAAATAGGGTACTGGCATTGGGAGTCAGGAGACCTGGGTTCAGATCCTTAATCTGCCACTGACCTGCTGTGTGACCTTGGGTCACTTCTGTTTCCCCTCCCAGGCTTTGTCTGTCTTGTCAATTTATAGTGTAAACTTTGGGACCAGGACAGCCTCTCGCTATGGGTTTGTACAGCATCTAGCACAATGGGACATCTGGGCATATCAACAATTCAAACAAACAATGACCTCACGCCTCCTTTAAAGTAGGAGAAGTAAAATGTGATTTTATAAGCATACGAAAAGTTTAAAGCGGGAAGGTGTGATAGGTAATAATGTGGATTGGGTGTTTTATTTAAAACCCTCACATTTTTCAACATTCCAATCCTGACTTCACTAGATGTGAACTTTAATCATTAAAACAGGCTCCAATATGTACACTCCTGATCTGTGCATTCACACGAAGAATCTCTGGAAGTCAACGGCCAACCACGTAAACTGGCAACCTTGCATCACGCAGGTGTTTCCACTTTACGGCCAAGAAAGTTGCATCTTTGCAAACTGTACCCTGAAGAGTTAGTGCAGTCAGAAGCCATGCCTATAACTAATGATGTCCTATAGTTTGGCTGCATAATACTGGGCCACCCGGGGTGGGGCGCAACTGGGGCAATTTGCCCCAGGCCCCGGGCTTCACAGGGGTCCCCACGAGAATGGCTGAGGCTCCCTCCCCACCCCCACTCGACCCCATCTCCGCCCCTCTCCTGGAGCCTCAGTGCATCCAGCAGCGTCCCTCGACAGTGGCAGTGTGACTCCGGCGGGGCCCCTGAGCTCTGCCCCGCTCAGAGCCGCGTAGTAAGGGGGCGGGGACTGCGAGCTCCAGCGGGGCCTGAATTCCCTCCACTCAGCCTGGAGCTCGCTGCCCCACCTCCTTACAACATGGTTCTGAGCAGGGCGGAGCTCAGGGGCCCCGCCGGAGCCACACTGCTGCTGTTGAGCGAAGCTCCTGGATGCGCTGAGGCTCCAAGTGAGGGGGAGCCGGGGGTAAGGGGCCGGAGCCAGGGCCGGGGGGGTTGGCTAAGGAGCAGGGAGTCCCGGGAATAGGGAGGGGGAAGAGGTTAGGGAGGCGGTCAGGAGACAGGGAACAGGGGGTTGGATCGTGGGCATTCCGGGGGTCTGTCAGCGAGGGGGTGGATGGAGGTCAGGGCAGTCAGGGGACAGGGAGCAGGGGTGCGGTCCCAGGGTAGTGGTTGGGGGGGTCTCTGGGGGATGGTGAGGGGACAAGGAGCAGGATGGGTTGGGGATTCTGAGAGGGGTGGGCAATCAGGGGGCAAGAAGTGGGTGGGGGTTGGATAGGGGGCAGGGCCAGGCTGTTTGGGAGGCACAGCCTTCCCTACCCTAAAGCTCATTCAGCAGTTTGAGGCTTGCAGAAGACCCAAGCTGTTAGCTTTTCCATTAGGGCTACCATCCCTTTCACTTCTCAAATGCCAAATTATAGTCTATATTTAATTTCAGTCCCATAGGGAGATTCATGTCAGGGGAGGGTAGCTTCATTTAAAATTAGCCACTGGGGAGGGATCACATGAGAAGAGCAATATCCTTCCCAACCCTACCAAGGGAGACCCCCTCCCCTGCATTCCCTGAGGCTTCAGAGGGGTTAATTCAGTGGTTCTCAAACTTTTGTACTGGTGACCCGTTCACATAGCAAACCTCTGAGTGCGACTCCCCCCCTTAAATATAAATTAAAAACACTTTTTTTTATATATTTAACACTATTATAAATGCTGGAGGCAAAGCAGGGTTTGAGGTGGAGGCTGACAGCTCGCGACCCCCAGTAATAACCTTGTGACCCCTGAGGGGTCCCTGACCCCAGTTTGAGAACCCCTGGGTTAATTTAATTTTAGCACCCTGTGTCCATTCACATGCATGTGCTATTTTGAGCATTTCAGTTTTCACAACATAGGCTCATCCCAGATTCTGGAACAAGCTCAAATGCTCAGTTCGTGGAGTATGTACATAAGCTATACTAAAGACAAACCCACAGTAACCGTCTCCAGTTTGTGAGGGACCCCATGGAGCCAGTCTCTAGGAAACAGATAAATGCATGGAGGTTAAGTCCATTAATGGCTATTAGCCAGGATGGGTAAGGAATGGTGTCCCTAGCCTCTGTTTGTCAGAGGGTGGAGATGGATGGCAGGAGAGAGATCACTTGATCATTACCTGTTAGGTTCACTCCCTCTGGGGCACTTGGCATTGGCCACTGTCGGTAGACAGGATACTGGGCTGGATGGACCTTTGGTTTGACCCAGTATGGCTGTTCTTATGTTCTAACCTAAATGAACCCAAAGTTATGGAGACAGATATGAGTCAAGGAAGCCAGCAGAGTATCAGAAACCTGGAAAAATCTCTGACTGGATGGGCTCAGGCGTTTGGTCACAAGCTGAGGTGGTTCAAAAGTTTGGGATTATTTTTAAGCAGAATTTTTTTATTGTTTCTTTAAACAATCAAACACAACAGGCAGCAAATATTTGGCCACACGCATATTCAGGTTTTGGCAGACTAATTTCAGCTTTTCAATTAAAAAAAGCACAACAAATTTTGAAGGAAAGCAGACATTGTCCGTGATTTTGTTCTGCTTTTTATAAACCCCTAGTTTTCGATCCAGAAAAAGTTTTGACGGAAAATATTTGTTCAACCTTTTTAATGAGCTTTAGTGCTTTTTAGCACTAGCTGATGGTGAGAACCAGTGATACCCTGTAAAGAAGTTTTCCCAAAACTGGGTTTGTGCTGAGATGCAGGTTTATTTTTCCCAGAGCTGCCTGTGGGGGGGAGCAAGTGGGGCAATTTGTGCCGGGCCCTGCAGGGGCCCCCACGAGAATATAGTATTGTATAGTATTGCAATTTTTTTACAGAAGGGGCCCCCAAAATTGCTTTGTCCCAGGCCCCCTGAATCCTCTGGGATAAAATTTGCAATGCTCTTTAATTAGGGGTCCCCTCAGTGTTTAGATGATAAATCCTCACATCAGGCGGAAACCTGACAGAGCATATCTCAGACCAAATAAGATTATTTTCCCATTCAAATCAGTTTGATTGTTGGAATTCTCTCTCCCGAGTTCCACTGATACATACCAATACCAAAGCTATCAGCCAATGAGTCCCTGCAATACCAGGACCAGCATTCAAGCCCACACTATTTCAAAACACTTAGCTCTACCTAGTGAGCAAAAGTAGCAACCCCACTGTCTCGGTCAGCATAGGCTACATTGGCTCTGGATGCTTTCTTCACTCCTACAACTAAAAAGTTGATACAAACCATATTTAAAAATTAAAACCAAGAAAAACAGTCCAACTCACTTTGTTGATTGTGATGCTTTAAGAATATGAAGTCCAATTTGAAAAACTGCTCCTGAATAGTCACAATTTGTACATTACATAATGATTTTTAAAGCCAGTGCCTTGCATGGCTAATCAGGAAAACTACAGAAGTCGTTTAGGTTGAAAAGGAATTTCATTTACTGTGAGTCACATCATTGTGTTATTGGTCCTTAGGAACTATTAACATACAGCCAATACAAAATCCTGGCAAATGGTATAACATGCAAATATCCATGCAAATCCCAGAACAACGTTGGCACTGATGCTATTGCAGTCACAGATGACTTTGCCAAATTGATTTGAATGAAATTCTGAATTAAAAAAACCTAAAATGATGCCTGGTTTAAGCCTTAGGTTTTTAAGGTCTCAGCACCCATAACTGGAGCTCTATTTCCCAAAGCTTAGTTCCCATTTAAGCATCTAAATAAAGGCCAGGTATTCAAGACAGCTGAGCACCCAATGTGCATCCCTTTTGAAAATCTGCCCAAGTATTTTAATACAATTTTTTATGCCTGAATTCACAATCTCTTTGATTCAGTTTTAATCCCCACAAACATAGTTTGTAAGAGAAACAGCAAGGAAGCTATAAAGATTCTTTTGGACACTCTGAGGAAAATCCTCAGCGGGTGTAAATTGTGATAGCAACTATTCACAGCATCTGAGGATGGACCTCTCATACCTTAACATCTTAAAAGAAAGCTTAAAAGCACATTTAACCTGCCTAGGACCAAACTGAGTCCCAGTTTATTGTATACCCCACACCACTGTATTATGTTCAATAGGATTAACCAGGACGTAAATCAGTGTACAATTTAACTCTTATGGCCAGGTTCAGCCATAGGTAATAATTGGAGATACACCAATCTCCTAGAACAGGAAGGGACCTCAAAAGGTCATTGAGTCCTGCCCCCACTAGCAGGACCAATTTTTGCTCCAGATCCCTAAATGGCCCCCTCAAGGATTGAACTCACTACCCTAGGTTTAGCAGGCTAATGGTCAAACCACTGAGCTATCCCTGATTATTAAGACCCTGCAGCGCTTTTTGATGTCAATGGATCAGCACAATGTACCCCACCCCAGAAAGTGCCTGACCACAGTAAAACCAACTGGGAGGGGCCATAAGGGAAAGAAAGTCCTATGAGGTCCATCCTGAGAAGATTTTACAAAATTCCTTCACTGGGAGAGGGAGTTGTCTAGCTTGCTCAGGACTAGAGGTAAAACCACAGTTGGTCCCTTTATATTTTCCATAATCATTCACAACTGCAACTGCTGCTCTGGATATACAGATTTGCTGATACACACATTGGTTGTATCCCAGCACCACCTTTGATGGGTATCTACCAATGAGTATGCTCCACTCCAAGGCTGCTCTTTGCTGTAACCTGACCACCATGCTTCTGCATGCTAGGCATCCTGGCTAGGGATGTCAGTCTGAATCCCACTCACTGTCAGCCTTTAAAGGACAGTGCTTTTCTTTTCCTGACATTCCCCCTGTATCCAATCTGAATTACTGATGAATTAACACTGATCTGACACAGTCCAATTCTCCCTTCAGACACACCATTACATGTCACTAAAATCAGTCACCTGTGCGTGCTTTTACCAGGGTAGGTTTGAGCTGCTGAGTTAAAAAGAAATGTATAGTGCAACAAAGTAACAAATTCATAGTAGAGAACGGGACAGCAAAACTTTCAATTCTTCTTTCAATCCGAAGAATTGCCAAACCCACCTGCATTTTTATTCAAAAGTTCTCTGCAACATGTATCTGTGGGTAAATTTTCATAAGTGCCCAATTGACTTTCCATGTGATTTAGGGAAGTGGCTCTCAACCTTTCTAGACTACTGTACCCCTTTCAGGAGTACAGTCAACCTGTGGAACTCCTTGCCTGACGATGTTGTGAAGGTTAGGACTATAACAGCGTTTAAAAGAGAACTGGATAAATTCATGGAGGTTAAGTCCATTAATGTCTATTAGCCAGGATGGGTAAGGGGTGGTGTCCCTAGCCTCTGTTTGTCAGAGGATGGAGATGGATGGCAGGAGAGAGATCACTTGATCATTACCTGTTACTTGTTCACTCCCTCTGGGACATCTGGCATTGGTCACTGTCGGTAGACTGAGTACTGGGCTGGATGGACCTTTGGTCTGAACTAGTATGGCCATTCTTATGTTCTTGAGTCTGATTTGTCTTGCGTACCCCCAAGTTTTACCTCACTTAAAAATTACTAGCTTACAAAATCAGACATAAAAATACAAAAGTGTCACTATTACTGAAAATTTGCTTTCTCATTTTTACCAGATAATTATCAAATAAATCAACTGGGATATATATAGTGTACTCACATTTCAGTGTATAGTACACAGAGCAGTATAAACAAGTCATTATCTGTATGAAATTTAGTTTGTACTGACTTCACAAGTGCATTTTATGTAGCCTGTTATAAAACTAGGCAAATATCTAGATGAGTTGATGTACCCCTTGGAAGACTTCTGCGTACCCCACCTCATTGAAAACCACTAATTTAGGGTCTTAAGTCACTTGGGTGCTTTAGAAAATTTTACGCTGTTTTGAGTTTTGGTTTTTTATTTACAATTTTCAACACAATCTGAGGGCCTGTCTCCATGAGGAGTTATCCTAGGATAGCTATTCTTGAATATCTTCATGTATTGATGCTCTTATTACAGAATAAGTGTGTTTTATTCCAAATTAGATTAATATCTGAATTATATCCTGAATATTCCACCACCACTACCCCCCAATGAATTTCAGTTTATTCATTTTCAGCAAAAGCCAGTTACAGGTCCAATGGGCATTAGTTACTGCAAAGCCATTTGCTTTCACTCTGTTAAGTGAATCAAAGAAGCTTTTGAAGGTCTTAAATGTAAAGTGACTGAAGGTCTAGAGGTTCTCTGTTTCACTCTGGTTTTCAAGAGCTCAGCAGACTTACTGCACAACTGTCTACGCAGAGCATGTCTTTTCATTGATCCCATACAAGCATTTGCTAAGCTCTGACATAAATGCAAATGACTCAAGAACTGAAAACAGGAAATCCTTTGTGACAACTCAGTAATCGCTAGGGAGGTGCTATGCTTTCACAGCTCTAGGTACAGAAACAGAACTATTTGCCATGCTGCTGTAACAGTATTAAGGCATGCAGAACTGAGAAACAAGAACGCTCCAAGATCCAGCCACCAACTGCTAATAGCGGCTCCAATCCTGTGATGATAGCATGCAGCTGGACTGTGACTTATGTACAGAGCAACACTCAAGTCAATGGCGGCTGCATTGTGTTCTCCTGTCTGGATCACAAAGCAAGGCTGGGGAATACATATGTTCTTCCTCAGCTGTGTGTGCTGTAATGTTGTAAGGTAAATGGAATAGCCACAGCCTACAAATCACAACAGTTTTTTAAAATGTTGTTTATTCAAATGTCTAAACTGCTCAGCTAATAATATCTCTAAGGGCCTGATCCAAAGCTCATCCAAGTCAATGGGAGCCCTTCAGCGGGTTTTCAATCCAACCCTAATCCATGTCCAAAATAAACTAAAAACATACTTCATAAAAGTGTCAAAAGGAGCTCACCACCCATCTCATTGCAATAACAACCCAACTTATCACTCTTCCCTACTCAAGTTTCCTCTGCCTACCCTCGGCAGTCATAGGAGGATAGACAGGATAGAAGTTTACTAAGGCTCTGATTCAGGAAATCATCCTTGTTCAGGACAGCACTTAAGCCTCACTGAAATCCATGGGACTTAATCATATGCTTAAAATTGACCAAGCAATTAAGTATTATACTGAATCTGGGCTCGGGCACAGCAAGAGGGAAGCATGTTCCAAAGTGAAGGATATTAACTGAAGACACCCTGACAGCAAGTAGCGATCCCTTTTATACTGCAGGGCCCTGCAGCTCTGCCATAGTATGTATGCAGAGACTGTCAGAGGAAAACACCAGGTTAGCATTGTCAACAAGCACATACAGTCAAATAATTATTGCATCGTACATCTGCTGCGGGGTAGCAGATTTCATCTGAGGATCTCAAAGCACTTCACAAAAATTAATTAGCCCTAACACTCCCCTTCTGAAGCAAATAAGTAGTAAACCCACTTTACAAACAGGAAAACTTAGGCCCAGAGGTTTTATGTGACTAGTACAAAGCTGCCCCGCTGGTCAGTGGCACCGCGAAGGATAGGACCCAAAATTCCTGACCCCCATTCTACTTTCTGTATTAGTGAAAAATATATTTAGTTGAAATGAAAGCTTCTGTTAATTCAAGATGCCTGGATTAGTCATGACACCACCGTGCTCTAAGTCAGTGTCCAGAGATCAGGCAAAGTTTTGGCAGGCTATTTTAAAGTTGCTGGGTTTTTTGCAAGTATGGGCAATTTTACAAATCTTTATCATACAAACACCAAACATACAATATTAACCATTACAAAACTCAGCACTCTTTATTGGGAGAATCATTAAAAACAACCCAATCCGGGACAAGCTGTTGCTGGATATTTTGTCAAACTGAAAGCTAATTCTGTCTTTACTCAGATTAACTAATCAAAGCTAGTTCATTATACTTAGCAATATTTTAAAAAAATCCTCAACTGCAATTTGTGTGGGCAAATATTGACTAAATGGTAACAAAATATCTAAGTATCTTTCCATCCTCTATTTTGCTGTACATGTACTGGGTGCATTCACTTCTCTATAACAATAACCTCCCATTGATTTTTGAACCATTCTAACAGAGATGGCTGATTTTTCCTAGTCTAGCACAATGATGTCCAACTTCCTAGCCTGAGCTTGACACACATTACACAATGGGCCACAATCAATAGTTGGGAAGCGATTATCTGGAGCTTGCACAGTGCAAAGGAAGCACAACCTTTTCTTTCCCCCCAGCTCCATGTAAATCCCTTGCTTGGGATTCCCTTGGAGGGAGGAGAGTTTCCATTGGGCATGGGACTAACAAAAGGGGCTTCCACACTATCTCCTTCACAGCCCTGACACAGGGAACTGGCTGGAGTATGTTGCACTCTGGCTATCCCCAGTTGCCATATGGTCTCTGGGGAACCATAGGCAACTGGCACAAGTTAGAGCAGCCCCCAGGCTGCTGCTCTGGGGCCAGGGCAGAGATTTAGAGAGCCATAACTGGCTGTTGGTTCTCAGGGTGTGCTCCTTTCCCTCTCTCCTGTGCTGCCCTGGGTGTCTGCACAAGGGAGAAGAGCCATAGTTTGTTAGGCTCTTCCCTAGGCTCAGCTTGAGTTGAAGTCCCTATCCTGCCCTTCCTGTGGCTCCCACAGCCCATCAAGCATGCTCCATAGATGGTGACCATAGGGATGAGACCAATTCATACACTTTAGTTTGAATAACTCAGGGTGCAGCTCAGAGGGGTACATAGTCAGTTATAATCAAAGACTGACTGTCATAAACAGATAGTTAAGAGTTAATGTCTCTTTTACCTGTAAAGGATTAAGAAGCTCAGTAAACCTGGCTGACACCTGACCAGAAGACCAATGGGGGAACAAGATACTTTCAAATCTTGGTGGATGGAAGTCTTTTGTTTGTGCTCTTTGTTTTGGGGGTTGTTCGCTCTTGGGACTAAGAGGGACCAGACATACACTCAGGCTCTCCAAATCTTTCTGAATCAGTCTCTCATGTTTCAAACTTGTAAGCAGTAGCCAGGCAAGGCGTGTTAGTCTTATTTTTGTTTTCTCAACTTGTAAATGTTCCTTTTTTTGCTGAGACGATTTTACCTCTATTTGCTGTAACTTTGAACCTAAGGCTAGAGGGGGTTCCTCTGGGCTATATGATTCTGATTACCCTGTAAAGTATTTTCCATCCTGATTTTACGGAGATAATTTTTACTTTTCTTTCTTTAATTAAAAGCTTTCTTTTTAAGAACCGGATTGATTTTTCCTTGTTTTAAGATCCAAGGGGATTGGATCTGGACTCACCAGGACTGGCGAGGGGAAAGGAGAGGGATGATTGATTTTTCCTTGTTTTAAGATCCAACGGGATTGGATTTGGACTCACCAGCGACTGGTGGGGGAAAAAGAGGAGGGATGGTTAATTTCTCCCTTGTTTTAAGATCCAAGGGGTTTGGATCTGTGTTCACCAGGGAACTGGTGAAGTCCCTCAAGGCAACCCAGGGATGGGAAAGTTTTGTGGGGACAGAAAGTGCTCCAGACACTGAAATTCTGGATGGTGGCAGTATACCAGATCTAGGCTAGTAATTAAGCTTAGAAGTGTCCATGCAGGTCCCCACATTTGTACCCTAAAGTTCAGAGTGGGGAAAGAACCTTGACATGGTGAGCAGCAGTGAGAGATTTTTTAGGAACCAAAAGCCAGTAGGATTTTTTTTCTCTCCTTTCTAGCTGCTTAGAAAGCAGCCTGAAGGCAGAGGTGTTGAGTTTTTTTAACAAGGGTCTTTGTTAAGAGGAGACTTCAAGTTGTGAGCAAGCAGCCAGCAAAAGGAATTTACAAGCTGAATTGTTTTCTTTCTTTCTACCTCTCAGGTATAACTGTGTATCCCTGGTGTCATGGCTACTGAATGATGGGAGATTAATTCTTTATTTCCTCAGGTGAAACCTTTCCCACTAGACCATTAAATCAGGAACTATTCATCCCATAGTGAACCATCCAACTTAATACTGCAGACTAAATAATACGCATCTATACTTAATTATCCATATTTATTAGGATAAAAAGGCCCCAGCAGGATTACCAAAGGACCATTTAATAATCAATGCCCAACGATTCAGTTCTGTTTTCTTAATAAACCATGTCTCCAGCTAATAGTTGAATTATGCTTCTTATAATGGTAGTTTAAAGGCCTCTGTGGAGCCAGACCATGGTAGTGCCAGCAAGGAAGAAAAAGTAAGAAAGAGAAAACAAGAAAAGGCAAGGTAAGCAAGAGGATGCAAGGACAGTGGTATGGGAGAGGACACACAATCAGCTGCACTGCTCATCAGAGCGAAATAGGGCATGACAATGACGTTCTAGCTGGGAATGGCTACAGAAAGCCAGAGGAGAGGATGGATGAACTGCTTGTAAGGCCTGGTCTACACTACGCCGTTAAATCGATTTAAACAGCGTTAAATCGATTTAACGGAATTAACGCTGCACCCCGTACCACAGCTACACTCCACAGCCCTGTAATCGAGACTCTTATATCGAATTATTCTGTAGCTCCATCAAAACCACAGGACGTAACATAAAATCCGATTTACTAATCGAATTATGGTAGTAGTGACGGAAAATCGATGTTATGCCTCACGCAGGAGGTAATCCCACAGAGCACCAACTGACCGTCTGGACAGCAATTACAAGAACTTCTGATACTGGGCCAGGTAAAACAGGAAAAGCCCCGCGGACTTTTTGAATTCAATCTGTTTGGCCAGCGTGGAGCTCTGATAGCACAGGTGACCACATAGTGGGCTCATTACCAGGTAACAAATGCAAGTCTCACCTGAGAAAGAAAGAGCACCAGCGCTGGACCACACAAGAGGTACTGATTCTCATCGCTTAATCTGGGAAGATACGAGTGCTCACAGAACTCCGTATTGTTCAAACGATAATGAGAAAATATTTGAAAGAATTTTCAAAGTCTATGATGCAAAGGACACAGGAGAGACTCAAGTACAGTCATGAATAAAAGTAAAAGAGCTGAGGCAGGCCATACCAAACAAGAAGAGGCAAACTGGAAGGTCTGAGGAGCAGGTCCGAAAAATGCCGCTTCTATGCTAGAGCTGCATGCAATTTTGGGGGGCTGTGCAACCATTAACCCCACCCCTTGCCGCTTGAATTTCAGATGCCCGTGGTTTGACGAACATATCAAACGTAGGACTGAGGGATTACTGCTGAGGTGAAGACGAGAAAGACGAAAGAGGAAGACATTGCTGATATCACACACACTCTCAAATTACCACAGCAGCCAGGAGCTTTGTGACCCCTAATTAACCTCCAGCCACTCAAGCACTATCTCCAGACAGTGAAGCAGGTAAGGGAACATCTGTAGTGTACATTTCTAAATTTAAAACAGGAGTTTAAAACAGCCGTTTTTATTAATGATTAATTTGCAAGCAGGGGTTGTCAATCAGAGGGTTTTGTCACTTCATATCGCAGCTAGTAAAAGTTTACAGGAAAAGTTCGTTAACAATAGTCTGGGGATGAGAGTGAAATCCTCACCAAGAAATCTCACATGAATTCGATATTGGAGGTTACTCCAAAAGCCCTTTTTCAGTAGATATTCCGGGGCAAGGCGGCCTTAATCCGGTCCCCATTGTACCGAGACTTTCCACGCCCCCAGCCAGCATGCATAGTTATATTCGGAATCATTGCTTCACAAAGCACAGCTGCGTAAGCGCCTGGACAACTGCTACGCAGTCAAAGAAACATACGTTCTGGCAATCAGTTCCGCTGTTAATAACTCACGCTACAGAGTTAATAATCATTTCATAATGCTAACCTGGTGGAAATTAGAGGAATTTTTTTTTTAATTAGGGGGGAAAACATGGCGATTATCCTACAGATGCTGCGCTTTAAACTCATGCCATTGCCGTAGCTGAAGTGGGGAGGGGAGGAAAGGCCTTGCAGCTGCTTTTCCTGTGTTTGCCAGAGCAGTGGAATCTTCCACTAGAGCCAACCGTATGGCGGAGGGGGGAGGAAGAATTTTTACTACTGTGCTGCCACTTTAACTCATCGAACTTGCCCGTAACTTGACTGTGGGGAGGGAGGAAGGCTTAGCCGCTGGCCTTTTCTGTGTTTTGCCGAAGGGAATCTTCCCCGCTAGCAGCCACAGCGATTTGGGGGTGGGTGGCGGAGGGGGAGAAGATTTTCCTACTGTAAGCTAGCGCTTTTACTCATGCTTGCCCGTAGCTAAGAAGTGTGGGAGGGGAGGAAGGCTTGCACATGGCTTTTCTGTGTTTGCCGAGCAGGGAATCTTACCCCAGCTAGCAGCCACGACGTTGGGGGGGGGGGGGGGGGGTGGGAAGGGCGGAAGGAAGATTAATTCCCTACTGTGCTGTCCGCTTTTACATCATAGCATTGCCCGTAGCTGAGTCGTGGGAGGGAGAGGCTTGCGTGCTTTTCGTGGTTTGCGAGAGGGAATCTTCCGCTAGCAGTCACAGCGTGTGAGGGGAGGAGGAAGGAGGAAATCAATAACAATTAGCTTAACCTATACAGACTGCAGTGTGGGACGGAGAAGAGCGGGTTTTCGGTTACTGGTTCCTGCTTACAGAACAAGGCCATGATAGGATACTGTGGAATAATAAACCCTGGGAAGATCAACAATAGCCTTACCATGCGCATGAAAGCTGATAATGAATGCCAGGACCGGACCTGCATCTGCGTATGCTCTGAACACCCAGGGACAACCGGCATCCATTATAAAGCGATGCAAATATGACCTTGTAGGACAATCACAAGGGTTACAGAGTGCCACTGCAGCCCATGTTTAACTACCCAATCAAAGCTCCCACGTTCCATATCTCCCTCCACCACCCAGACGTGTTAGAACGCGTGGGGAAGGATTTCTGCACCAGCCCACTCCTCCCCCATGGACAGCCCAACCAAAAGGCTGACATGAAGCTGAAATGTGCTTAATGGGCTTTTCCTTTCCTCCGATCCTCCTCCCAAACCACACCATGCAGGGGGGGATACCTAGATAATTCTGTGCCTCTTTTATAATTACTTTTTAATCAAGAATACACCAAAGGAGGAGGGTGGTTTCTTACAGGGAATGACTTTTAAGAAAGAATTCATGATTTTTAAGCAATACCAAATGACTTTTAATACAGAATAAATGATTTTAAAAAATATACTGACTTTATTTCCTTCAGCAAGCTGTAAGTAAAGGGAGGGTGGGGTTGCTTAGAGGGAGTCAATAGAGGCGGGAGTGTTCATCAAGGGGAAACAAGCACTGCAGTCACACCATACCCTGGCCCGTGCTGAAACTACTTTTCAAGGCTTCTCTGATGCGCACCGCCTCCTGGTGTGTGCTCTTCTAATCGCCCTGGTGTCTGGCTGCTCGTAGTCAGCGGCCAGGTGATTTGCCTCAAGCCTCCCACCCCCGCCAGAAAGGTTCTCCCCTTACTCTCACAGAGATTGTGGGAGCACACAGCAAGCAGCAATACAATGGGAGACATTGGTTTGGCTGAGGTCTGAGCGAGTAAGTAATGATCGGAAAGCGACCTTTAAACGGCCAAATGCACATCTACACCATCCTGCACTTGCTCAGCCTGTAGTTAACAGCTCCTGAACCACTGTCCAAGCTGCCTGTGTATGGCTTCATGAGCCATGGCATCAAGGGGTAGGCTGGGTCATCCAGGATAACGACAGGCATCTCAACATCGCCAACTGTTATTTTCTGGTCTGGGAAGTAATTTCCTTGCTGCAGCCGTTTAAAGAGAGTTGTGTTTTCTGAAGACGCGAGCGTCATGAACCCTTCTGGCCATCCCACGTGGATGCTGGTGAAACGTCCCTTGTGATCCACCAGTGCTTGCAGCACCATGGAAAGTACCCCTTGCGGTTCACGTACTGGGTGCCCTGGTGCTCTGGGGCCAAGATAGGGATATGGGTTCCATCTATGGCCCCTCCACAGTTTAGGGAATCCCATTGCAGCAAAGCCATCCACTATCACCTGCACGTTTCCCCAGAGTCACAAACTTTCGTAGCAGCAGCTTAACGATTGCTTTGGCTACTTGCATCACAGCAGCCCCCACAGTAGATTTTCCCACTCCAAATTGGATTCCCGACTGACCGGTAGCTGTCTGGAGTTGCAAGCTTCCAGAGGGCTATTGCCACTCGCTTCTCCAACTGTGAGGGCTGCTCTCATCTTAGTATTATGGCGTTTCAGGGCAGGGGAAAGCAAGTCACAAAGTTCAAAGAAAGTGCTCTTACGCATGCGAAAGTTTTGCAGCCACTGGGAATCGTCCCACACCTGCGCAAAACTATGCGGTCCCACCAGTCTGTGCTTGTTTCCCCGTGCCCAAAATCGGCGTTCAATGGGTAGAAGCTGCCCCATTACCAGCAGTAGCTCCAAATGCTGGGTCCCGCGGTTAGGGAGAATTCAGTCTCCATGTCGTCATCGCTCTCACTCGGTGCGCTGTCGCTGCCGTAGCTGCCTCCTCCTCCTCCTCCTCTCCCCTGAATTTGCCGTTCATGGCTCAGCATAGACAGCACGATCGTGCGCGAGGTGTTTACAACTTGCACGATTGCGTTACTGATCTCAGCAGGGTCCATGGTCTCAGCAGGGTCCATGCTTGCTGATGCTATGCGTTTGCTCTCTTCACCCAGGAAAAAAGGCGCGAAATGGTTGGCTGCTGCTTTCACAAAGGAGGGGTGAGGCTGTACCCAGCACCACCCGGGACAATGTTTTTTGCCCCATCAGGCACTGGGGCTCTCAACCAGGAAGTGGGAACTATGGGATAGCTGTGGAACAGCTACCCACAGTGCACCGCTCCTGAAATCGACGCTAGCCTTGGACCATGGACGCACACACTCGATTTCAGGATCCTAGTGTGGACGCACTAAATCGATTTTATAAAATCGGTTTTATAAAATCGGCTTAAACAAATTCGATTTAATCAGGTAGTGTAGACATGGCCTAAGAGGTGAACAGAGAGATGCTAGAAGGAGAATGAAGAGGACATAAGATAAGGGGTAGAGCTGAAAGATAGCAGCAGGCTACATAAATCCGTTGAAAAAATGGAGCTCTGGGAATTCTGTTTTCCCAATGGGTGTGCTGCTACAGCATCCATCCTTTCAGGTTTATAAATGAGCAAATAATGGGGCTAGCTTTGTTTAAATGGAACAAGCTCTCTTGTCTTGGTACTTAATGCCTTCAGCACTTTGAAAAGCTCATTGGTTCAATATACTAAATCTACCACATAGTGCTACAGTCTTTTCCTTTCCTGATTTGTACGTTATGCTATTATGCCACTGACACTCCTGTTTGGACTATTATTTAAAATAATAAACGCAGGGTCTTTTTTCATTTGCCGTCTGATGCATGAAACTTTAGGGTCATGTTTTCAAATGTTTCTCCTCCACTGAGAGGGCAAGAAACTTACTTGATTTTAAAAAAGCAAATATTCTCACATAAGTAACATAACTCCAAGAGCTGGGTATTAAGAAAAACATCAGCTATTGCGAGACTCATGATGACTGACAACACTGCTTCCCTGACTCAAACACTAACGCCATTTTCATCCGTCATGTTGTTGATGTAATTGTTAAATAACAGGATTTCACTGATCCCCCTGCTTCCACACACTGCTGATGCCAATCTTAACACTCAGCATCTCACAAAGGCCATGTCTACATGCTGAGATGGCGGGGTGATTCCCCTCCTCATTTACACAGACTCCCACTAGTTCTCATCGAGTTTGCATGAGTATACATAGCAGTGAAGCTGCACTAGCCTGGGTAGCGATAGCAGACTGAATATGTAGCTGCCGGTTTCAGGCAGGCTTAGCCAGGCCTTTGCTGCCTCTACCTGTACTGCTGCAGCAACGCTGCTATTGATACTCACGCTAGCTTGATGAGAGCTAGAGCCAGTCTGTGTACATGAGCAGGGGAATTCACCTCTATCTCACAGTGTAGATGAAGCTAAAGAAAACATTAAACTGAAAATTTCTCAGTGATCAGCACCCAGTCAACTGCATTTCCATCCCTATTCCTTTAGGACCTGAGCCAAACTTCCAGGGAAGTCAATGGCAAGCATTCCTTTTATGTCAAATGTGAATTGCATTGGGCCATTATTTTCCTCCTTATCTTTGCAAATGTGGATCATAAAATATATATGAATAGTCTCCAATCTGCAGTATCAAACTGGACGGTTTATTATGGCATGAATAGTTCACGATGTAACGTAATGGACAGCGTAACAGTTATGCTAAGTTTACATTCTTACAGTCGCTTTGTCAGGAATTTTGCTGTGACTGTCACTGCCTGGGCAGTTGGCTTTAGCAACCAATGGGCCCCCAAGAACTTGAAGCACTCCAAAAATAACTCTGACCAGCTGGCTGCCTCAGTGTCCTATAATGGCCTTGAGCCTCTCCCCTCCAACCGACCTCTCAACCGCTAGCCAGGAGATACATTCAGGAGCCCTGCATGCTGTGACTGCTCAGCAGATCCATTATGACATGAGTAACAAGGAGCACCAGAAATGATTTTGCCCAGAAGGAAAAGCTTGATAATCGGATGTGTTGATAAACAACAGCACTAGGTGCTTGTAACAGAGCAAGCTACCTCAAATGATACAGAAGCCCAGGAAACAGATCTTGGGAAAGGTCAACTCGAAAGCGTGCGTTAATTGCATTAAATCCCCATAGAATGATTTATAGGTGGAGTCTCAAGGAAAACCAAAACCTACCTGCAAGCTGCACACAGCAGAGTTAGCCTCTTTCAATTGCCCTTAGCTCACAGAAGAGACTCAGCCATTCATACCTCAAGTCAACATTGTCTCTGGATCCAGGAGAGGACAACATTTTTGCTGGGGCTGCTGAACTCTATTTTGGTTCCTGGGAGGGAGTTTGTGAGTGCTAGGGTTGCCAACCCTCCTGGTTTCGCCAGGAGTCTCACGGAATCGGGCTCTATGTCCCAGAGGGTACTTAAGCCAAATCATGAGATTTTAGGCCGCTAAAAGTCTGGTGGTGCAGTCAGGCTAAAGCAGACTCTCCGCCTGCCCTGGCCCCATGCTGCCCCGGGAAGTGAGAGCACATCTCTGCAGCCCCTGGGGGAAGGTGAGGGGGCTCCATGTGCTGCCCTTGCACTGAGCGCTGACTCCACAGCTCCCACTGATTGCACTTCCCGGCTAATAGAAGCTGCGGGGGTGGTGTCTCCGGGCTGAGCCTGGGGCATAGGGTTGAGATGCAGGCAGAGGTGAAAGTAAGCAAGTATGTCCTGGTACAGTGTACCAGCAAGAGCCAGTGCGCCGTACCGGGGCAGATCAGCTTCCCCTGGGGCAACTTAAAGGGCCTGGGGCTCCCAGCAGCGGCTGGAGCTACAGGCCCTTTAAATTGCCACCACAGCCCTGCTGCCGGAGCCCTGGGGTAGAGGCGGCAGGGCTCAGGTGGCAATTTAAAGGGCACAGGGCTCCTGCTGCAGCTACCATCCCAGCCCTTAAAACAGGCACCGGAGCCCCGCCACCGCCTCCCCAGGGCTCCAGCAGCAGGGCTCCGGGGACGATTTAAAAGGCCCAGGGCTCTGGTAGCTGCTACCAGCCTGGGCTCTTTAAATCATCCCCGGAGACTGTCGGAGCCCTGGGGTAGTGGCAGCTGGGCTCCGGCGGCGATTTAAAGGGTCCAGAGCTCGGCTGCCGCTACCGCCCCAGACCCTTTAACTTGCCACTGGAGCCCCACCACCACTACCCAGGGCTCTGGCAGCAGGGCTCCGGGGACAATTTAAAGGGCTCAGGGCGGTAGTGGCAGCCAGAGCCCCAGGCCCTTTAAATCACTGCCTGAGGCCCCGGCTGCCACTGCTACTCCAAGGCTCCAGCAGCGCGGCTTGGGTGGTGATTTAAAGGGCCCAGGGCTTCCACTGCCGCTACCCTCCAGGACCCTTTAAAGTGCCACCCGAGCCCCGCTGCTAGAGCCCTGGGGTAGCAGCAGCAGGGCTCTGGCAGTGATTTAAAGGGCCAGGGGCTATCGGCTGCCACTACTGCAGCAGAGTCCTGGGCCATTTAAAGCTCCGCCAGAGCCCAGGGCCCCGGGGTAGCGGCGGCATCCAGGAACCCCCTCTGATGGTGATTTAAAGTGCTGGGGCTCCCCTATGGGAGTGACAGCTGGAGCCCTGGGCCTTTTAAATCACCACTGAGCCTCTCAGCTGCCTCTGCAGCTGTTAGCTCCAGGGGTAATTTAAAGGGCCCGGGGCTCCCAACTACTCCTACCACAGCCCCAGCCCATGGGCCTTTAAATCATGTTTTAAAGCGCCTGGGAATTTAAAAGCCAAGCCTCTTTCAGCAGAGGCCATGCCTCTTCTGGTTGAGGCCCCGCCCCCTTCTAAGGACTCCGGAGTACTGGTACGTCCTTTAAGTTACTTTCACCCCTGGATGCAGGAGGGGATGCTGACCCTGGGAGGCAGTTTGGGTGTGGGAGAGAGTGAGGGGTCAGGCTCTGGGAGAGAGTTTGGATGTGGGCTCAGGGCTGGGGCAGATGGTTGGGGTGCGGGAGGGGGTGAAGGGGGCGGTGCTTACCTCGGGCGGCTCCCGAAAGCGACCGGCACATCTCTCTGGCAGTAACTCCTAGGCAGGGGGCCAGAGGAGCTGCAGAGTTGGCACACATCCCTGCAGCCACTGGGTGGGGGCAGGGGGCTCCATGCATTGCCCATGCCTGCAGTTCCTCCCCCTCCCCCCGCACCCCGCATCTCCTATTGGCCATAATTCCTGTCCAATGGCAGCTGTGGAGTCAGCGCAGAGACGTGCTGGACACTTCCAGGAGAAGCATGGAGCCAGGGCAAGTAAGAAGCCTGCTTTATCCTCGCTGTGCCGCTGGAGTCTTAGCACCTAAATTCTCCCAGTTTGGCTGCAGTAGCCTCAGGGAGATAGAGACTGATTCCAGGAGACTCCCGGTGAAACCCCATATGAAAACATCTGCTAGGGGAAAGAGGGTATACACAGTCATGTGGAAAGTGTGGGTTGTAGCATGCCCCCAAACAGTGTGTTGCTTTTGGGAAACTTCATAAATGTAGGAAAAACAATCATTTTGCAAAATGCTGCAGATCTCAAATTCAGAAAAGTCAAATGCATTCAGGCAAAAACAATCTGGTTGAGGAGCTTTTCATAGACGTACCGGGATCCAGCAAGCCTGATGAGAGGGGCTGGATACTGCCTATGACAGTGAGTAGAACAAATATTCTACTGCAACTTGACACAGGAACTCAGGTTAATATTCTGTCTCAACAAGACTATGAGAGACTAAAAATAAGACCAAAACTGGGACCAACAAAAATTAAATGTAACTGGTTATTCTGGAACAAATATACCAGTGAAGGGAAGGGGCACTGTTATGTACACACTCCCGTTCAATGTAGTGCCAAAGGAGGTGATGCCAGTTTTAGGCCTGGCTGCATGTGAGAAACTCAGTCTGGTAAAATGGGTGCTCTCTCTACAAGATCACACTGAACCTGGCTCTGGGACACTCTTTGGGGAATATTATGATCTGTTTTGAGGGTTGGGGTCCTTGCAGGGGGAACGTACAATCCAGATAAACAAGCAGGTCCCTCCAGTTTACCTGTCCGTGTAGAGCGGTGCCATTTGCACTCTGTGACAAACTCAAGGCCATCAGGATGCTGGTGGAATCAGATGAGTTGGGTGATGAAGAGTCCATGTTGCAGGCACACAAGATAGAGCTGGAGAACACACTGCACACCCTGTCCAGCAAAGTGGAGGACCTGAGCACATGCAATGACCTGATTGGAAAGCACAGCACGGCACTGCAGCGTTCCCTCAGCGAGGTGGAGACCCTCAAGCTGCCTGCTGAGAGTAATGAGAAGATCAAGCTGGTGAACAAGCATGCCACATTCTTCTGCATCACCTCCAATGCCATGATCAAAGCCTGCCGAGACTTGCTAACCCACCTGGGAAAAGGCACATTTGAAGAAAGTAAAGACTCACTCAAGAGTGATGTGCTGATAACCTTTCCTCTCTAGGTAGTTGATACATTGGGTTTATGGAAATGTACTAGATGAGATGAGAATTTAATATATATGTATATACATATATATATTATATAAGAGTTAATTCATTTTTCTTTAAGAGGGAAGATGTAGAAATATGTTTATATTAAAGATTGTGATTTGGAGATGCTTCCTCATAAGGGACAGTGTTGTGAATGTGGGAACTGGGAGATTTGCTCTGGAGGTGGGGGGTTGGGAATACCACATGGCTGTGTGCAGCAGCTAGCTACAAAAGCTCTCTAGTTTGTTTTATTAACAGTTTTATTCCTTTCTCGTTCATTTGGTTTGTTACTTAATGAGCCCCAAGATCATTACAATTAATGACCTCACTTGGGATGTGGGAGACCTAGGTTTAAGTCCCTAGTCCAATGATTACTTAATTTTGTATACGGCATGAAATGTACAGGAGAGATTGACAGAACTCTATCCCAGTGGTTGGGCACTTCTTGGAGAGAAGAAAGAGGTGGGCTCAAATCCTTACTCCACACCAACCAGAGGGGGGAATTGAACCTCGGTCTTCCACATCCTGGGCGAGGGCTCTAATCACTAGGAAAAAGATATAGTGATAGTGGTTGTTCTTCCTTGGCTTTTTGCAAGGAAGGACGTAGCTATCTAACTCAAAAATAGGGTTCACGGTTGCGAATCACAAGTGGAGACAGATGCCAAGAGAGTTATACCACATCCCTCTCCGTGGCATTTCCTCTTGGCTAGTGTATGCAGCTCCATGTTCAGTGTGCCGGCTTATGTGGATTCCATTTTTAGGCACCTAACTCTTTCCATGCATTGTACAGGGAGCCTGAGCATCTAATGCAGGACTGTAGCTTTCTCTAGCTGACAAAGTGCCTAAAGTGAGGGGTTACAATACTGAGCTTAAGTCCCCTTTGTGGATCTAGCCCAGCAGTTCTCAAACTGTGGGCTGGGACCCCAAAGTGGATCGCAACCCTGTTTTAATGGGGTCGCCTGGGGTCATACAGCTTGTTGTCAGAACAGAGTCGTGATGCAATGAAATTTGAGAACCCCTGATCTAGCCCATGGTGCATGGGTCTGCCTGCTGCTAAGTCCCATGAATTTTCAGGTATGGCTCCTCAGTTGATGTTTGCAGTTTCTTTATGTTTTTAAAACGTATGGAAGGCATTTAACATTTCCCTATTGGAAAAAACTCATCACAAATAGAACACTGTATGCCCTGACTTTTCTTTTAATAAAGTCAAGACTTTCCACATTATTGGCCACGATAAGCAGCCAGACTGTCAGTTTTGTGACTCTTAAAAGCACACATAGGATCCTGAGCTCGCCACACAAAACTTCTATATAACCCTATGTATCCTTTCAAGGGAATCTTCTCCAGAGGCATAGCACTTTCCCACTACCTGTTCACAAAACGGATTCCTTCAGGGTGACAGACTTGGAAAGCCCCACTCAGTAGCTAAAATTATTCTTACAGATCCGCTGTTCTTCAGATCACTTTTCATCACTTCTGTGACACATCTTCCCTGGAAACAAACAGACAAGTTCAAGACAAGCATATCGGCACACCAGCTACAAATGTCCAAAGTGCAGTTAGTGCACGAACAGCTTTCGGTATGAAATGATAAACGCCCACAAAAAAACCTGCTTAGCTTTAGGTCTTAGAATATACATGTAATCTTAGCCACATGGTTCCAGTCTCATTATTTCTCTTTACAAATGTGTTAACACCCTTCTACTTTCAGTGCTAACTCTGGCAACTGTAATACAAATAAATAATAATGGCTACCTAGAGTCATCACAACTGTAAGAGAGTTACTAGGCCCTGTTCCTTTAACCCCGCACTGCATCTAGCCCAACCCTTGCCATCAATCATTTCCATTTTCTTTTCCTTCTTTTTATTTTTGCACCATATGTGCGCTATAGACTGTATTTCCTACAGTTCAATATTTTCCATTTTCCATGGGCTGAGAAAAGTCTGGTGAGCAAATACAATTATTTTCTATCATGAGTTACTAATAATAAACACAAAACAATATCTAGTAGCTCGATTAAGTACCAGTCAGGTGTCTGTTGGTTGTTTCTTTTACTAGTTTTATTGTGAATAATTGGTAACTTACCCAAATTCTGTGGTAAAAGGCAATTTTAACCATGTTGGGCTATATCCTCAGTTACTGAAAACTAGTGTAGATCCATTTATGTTGATGGAGCCACACCAATTTGCACCAGCTGGGAATCTGGGTCATTCCTTGGAAGCTGCACTTGCTACATGTTCAATACACTTTACTTTACAAGTAGTTTCACTGACTTCAATGGGGCTTTTTGTGGTGTAAAGCCATATTCATTATGAGTAAGAAATCAGAAACCAGTTCTCCTGAAGCATCAGGCCTAAGCTACTATATAAACAAAACCTCTTTAGGAGTCCAGAATGAGCAGCCTGACCAGTGCCTCATAGACTCTGGGCAGACAGATGCAGCCCCAGATGCTGCATGTAGTAGCACTGACCCCTGGGGAAGAGATGTGACACAGTCACAGTTGATCCATGGGGGAGTAATTTGCTATGGCCCTTTGCCATGTGTAGCCTACTTCCTCCCCGGGCCTCAGTTGAACACTGCTAGCCAACACATGGGTGGGGTGGGTAGCATCAAGACTTCACACCCTATTTGCTCCTAGAGGATGCACAATAGCATCTGGGCTTGGAGCAGAGATATGAAGAGGCCACGGAGGGAGTGTGTCTTACTCCCATCTGGCCAAGTTGGGGTCAGGCTTGATGGCAGAACACACACTAATCTGAACAGGAAATGATGAACGTGATAACCCAAAGAGGGTATGTTACTTGAAAGATGGTGCCTCCTTCATTGGCATTGGATGGTGGGGCAGAAGGCACCTTTAACTTTAGAACCCTCTAGTGCTCCATCACCAGCTCCTAGGCTTCTCTAACTGCTATAAGTGAGGAGAGGTTTGTGCACATGAGAGAAAACAGAAGGCTTGTTCTAAGGATAATCTTCACATCAGATTTGATAGGAAGATGCTGACACATCTGCCAGCCTTTCAGGCCATCTTAAAGCAAGATTATACCTATTTTCACTCTAGGTCAGAGCACAGGTGAAAATGCAGATGAGGCTGTAGGAGACTGCTCTACCAACATTTTCTCTGCCAAGATTGTTGTTTTCTCTACCGACATTTTCAGGAATAAAAAAAAATTGTGCTCTAGAAAGCTAATTTCAGATGAGAAAAATAATTTTCAAATGAGAAACTTTTTTGCCAGCTCTGATTTTAAGAGTAATCCAAATTCTTTTGCTTTCCAAAAGCTGAGAATTAGATCAGAAGCTATATTATGAAAGCAGAACAACCGTCACTTAATGACTTCAGTTAAAGACCTCCAGCAGCAGCAGCACTAAGCATTTATGGTTTGTTTCACAATACTACATCATAATGAGGGTTACGTGGTCTGCAGACTAGAATTGGATTTAAGTACATGATTAGCTGAATCATGGCCCTTATACACCCAGGTGCCCCCTTACTACTCTGCACAGCCTATCAGCACTGCTGGGCTGCTACTCTCCTAATGCACAAGTGGCTGGAATCTTAACTGCATCCTTTCTCCAATGCACCAGTCAGCAGCCTCAGCACAGACCACTTCCCTATGGATTAAGAGGAGAGAGAGAGAGAGAGAGAATTCATAGATTCATGGCCTCTAGTCTGACTCTGAGTCACAATCCCCTCTGTGATCTGCTCCTGAGGCATCATAGCTACACGATGTCTCTTCCTCAAACCAAAATGCAACCTGACAATCTGGCCCTTAATGTTCTTAAACTAAACTGATCTCGCATTTATGCAAATACAGGAGCTACTCTAATTCTATTTTAAAACCCCAGTAGGAAAGGCCAATGTGGGTTCTAACCTAGGAGGCTTCAGCAGCAGCACAATCTACAGCTGAGCTATAAATCCTCGAAATAGGAAGTTTAGAAATGGAAGCCTTGACTGCAGCAGTATGAATGTCATTGCTACAAAAAGTGCCTCTCTATGTCCACATCTCTTCTCAATAGGAATTACCAACCCTGGGTTTTACAAATAGTTTACCACCTGAACCAAAGCAAGAAAGGTTTCATCTTTCCTTGAAATTCATTTCAAAGCATCTGCAGCTGAAAAGACCCTTTGCAGAAGTGTCAGCTCAAATTCTAAAGTTACCAAGAGCAACTAATGACACGAAAGAGGTATTTTTGCCCTAATGTGTATTTTGCCACTTCCCTTCTCTATCTGGCCACGTCTATACGACGCGCCATTTCGGCGCGTTAAAATCGAAAGCTCTGGGTTCGATATATCGCGTCTCGTCTAGACGGGGATATATCGAACCCAGAGCGCGCTTACATCGATTCCGGAACTCCACCAAAACAAACGGAGTTCCGGATTCGACTTTGCGAGCCGCGCACATCGATTCGGCGCGGTGAAGACGGGTGAGTAACTCGATTTTAGATATTCGATTTCAGCTACGCTATTCCCGTAGCTGAAATTGCGTATCTAAAATCGAATTTCACACGTCGTGTAGATGGGGCCTCTGATGTGAATTGTTTTTGCAAGAGGCATTTTTATTTTCCTTTGCGGGAAGTAGGATGCCAGTCCTGTTCTCATTTAAGAACTAGAACAGGAAAGAAAAAACAAATGGGAAGGCTTTGGGTGATACTGTGATACCCTTACGTAGGTTGAGTAGCACTTTACTCTGGATACAGTCATGAGCTATCCTGCATGCCTGCCTGTACAGAGGTGTATGGAGGCGTAAAGATGCCCCTACACAGGTTGCCCACATTGCCAAAGCCTATAGGCAGGGATGGGGAAGTGGGAGAAGCGTTGTTTTCATCCCTCAGCGATCCCCCCAGCCTGTGATGGAAAGTAATCTGTGCCAGGAAAGGGACCAGTGCAGGTTACTTCCCACATTCCCAAGCAAAGGGGGAGGGGTACCAGACGGGGACTCTCAAAGGGGCTGCTATGTGACACCCCTTACTCGGGCTGGACTGCATGTTTACAATCTAGTTTTCCATGAGACGATTTGCTGATTTTAATGTGACTACTCCTGAAGTACCACAGTCCTTCTTAGCAGTATTTTATCAGAATCCTTCCCTGTGCATCCTAGTGCTAATGTATAACTTGACAGGACACTGAAGGGGGGGAAAAGCCAGATAAATATAATAGATTGTATTTCTAGTTTTATTTTGAGAATACTTTAACTCAGAAACCTCTACCACTACCAGATTTGATAAGATGATCAGCAGCACTAAAGTAAACAAGCTTGGAAGCATCAAAGTGAGATTGGTGTGATTTGTTATTCTGAGTTTAGGTTAACGCGTTGATTAGCTTTCCCTCTTAATTTCACCTTTTCTTTCTGAAGCCAGGAAAGGACAGCTGAGTGAGAAACCAAAGTGATCTCCACCAGGGAAGCAACATGCTCACTGAAATCTGATTTTAAAAGGTCATGTAATTTGCTTGATTCCAATAAAAACAATGCCAAAACGTTAACTTTGCAGTTTGACCACAGTCAGGGAAAATGATAATTTAGAGGAATGGATGGAAAAGCTTTGGCCATGTTTGTGAAGAAATAGTTCAAATTTTTTACTCATGAATCAAAAGATAACAAGTTTCCTCAAACACTAGTTGCATGAAACATTTCTCTGGTTCTGTAAGAATGGCTTTTCTAATACAAACACATTCTCTACTGTAGAGACTTCCCACTGGAAACACCCTTTTAAAAGCTGCAACACTCAGAAAGATAAGCAGGCTAATATGAAATTGAATCAAGTCACATCAATTAGCCTCTGGATGCAAGGACCATGAGGACAGAGGGTTACGGGCCAGAACCTCAGCTGGCATAACTCAATTTACACCAGCTGAGAATCTGGCCCCATATCAGACATATTCAAAGGGAAACAAGAATCTGTGAAGGAACGGAATTGGAAAGGGAAGTCATACTGTTTTTCAGGCTTCAAAGTATATTACTACTAATAAATGAACATCTACAAATATTAGGATTCTTTAAAAGAACCCTAAAACTTGAGAAATATATTTTAGGAAGGAAATAATTTGAGTTTAACATAAGAAAGTACCATGGCGTTCTGGAACTAAATCTTACATTCCTGCTCTGTTTTTATCCCGAAATGACTGATATAGACTCTCAACATTAACTCTATCTTAAGGTGGTATTTATGTCTGGGAATAAAATATGAACTTCATAAGAGTTACGTTACATTGTAGTGCTGTCTTACATGAAGATTCTTGATCATAAAGCTCTGAGAGAAGCTGCTGCACAGTAACTGGTTGGTATGTTTACTGTTGAGCTCCCACTGAGTGCAAAGTGTGGAGACACTGCCATTTGTGCTGTCTCACTTACTGTGTGTTTACTTCTTAATGATTAGGGGGGTAGCCGTGTTAGTCTGGATCTGTAAAAGCAGCAAAGAGTCCTGTGCACCTTATAAACTAACAGACATATTGGAGCATGAGCTTTCGTGGGTGAATACCTATTTCGTATTCACCCACAAAAGCTCATGCTCCAATACGTCTATTAGTCTATAAGGTGCCACAGGACTCTTTGCTGCTCTTAATGAGTGTTCCTTACGGGCAGCTTACCATGAACAAGGATAAGACATTTATACTGGAACAAGATTTGCAGCTCAAGCCTGATGAACTGAAAAAATACTGCATTATGAGCCAGGGCCTGACTCTTTTCACGTGCAGAAGGCATGCCCAGCCTCGCAGCCAAGTGGATTGTGTATGTTGATACTGGTCTGGAAAGATGAGACAAGCTAACTGCACACCACACGGAAGAGCATTTTGTAAGAATTAGTAGTGACCACAGAACGCAATCCGTGTATGCAGGTAGATCAGAGCGGCCATAGTAATGCTTAAAAACAAGCTATATGCTGCTCAGGGAAAAGGGGTTCCCAGATAAATCAACAAAAGCATCAGACTGTCAGACCACCTAAAATTTTGCTACATGAGGGGAAAATAATTTATCTACCTGAGGCAGCTAGTTATTATGGGGATTAACAGGGTGAATTCCCCCAATAAAGCAGTCAGAGGGAACAGAGGGATTAGATCAAGAGAGTTGGAGAGATTCCAGAAAAGATTAACAGAACTGATCATTTTATTTATACAGCAATAAATTCAGACCATGCCAGAAAAAGAGGACTTTGCACATTCTTTGTAAATAGTCACGGCTGCATCAAAGAAATATTGAACTCTGTCATCAATTTCTTCTCCAAATGGAAACAACGCACATATCCCAAGCCTTGGTTAACCTTTTAGGTCAAAAGGAACAAGACGGGTTAAAAAATGACTCAAATGGTTAGCCAAAATTTGGGGCCTGTATGTTGTTTATATTAGGATAAATTGATGATAGAGTCAGGTGTTTCTTTGATACAACCCTGTCTATTTACAAAGAATGTATGGAGTCCTGTCTCCCTGAAGACAGAAGGAATGAGACAACAAGAGACAGTGTCTTTGCTCATACCTGCAAGCCCCTTTCCAGCCAGCACTTAGTCCAAAAGCTCTCTGTCAGATTTTTCTCAGGTCCATGCCTCTAGTGCTTCTATGGCTGTGGCTGGTGCTTCCCTGTTGCCTTCTCTGCCCATCCCTCTGGTCTTTCTTTGCCTCTCTTTCACAGACACACAAAACTTTACAAAACAATAGGCAGAAAACCTGTCTGCCTACATGTGCCTTTTTTGGGGTGGGGTGGGGGGGTAGTGGTGATGTGTGTCTCTGTTTGGGGGTGGTGGGGTGTTTCAGCTTTCTGGTTCAATAAAGGAATGACTTGGGCAAGTCACTTGGGCAAGTCACAGTCCTGCTGTGTCCCTCAGTTTCCATATCTGTAAAACTGAGATAATTATACTGATCTCCTTTGTAAAGGGCTTTGAGATCTACTACTAAGTGCTACATATTATTGTTTTTATTTAATGTTAGGAAAATTAGTAGTATGATAGTAATGCATTTTTCTTTGACTTGTACCTCATGTTCCATGGATCTGTCAATATGTTAAATAATAATTCTACTTGCAAATACTGACTTCTATAGGGCCAGTTGTGCATTTGGGGATTATGGAGCTAAACCCCACCACCGAGTTGGGCTGCGTGTAGGATGCAGTACTACACAATGCTACTGGAAGACCCTCATGGGGCTGGAGCTGGCATACCGAGAATACAGAGTTCTGTGGGGCTAGACCCACAGCAGCAGAGGCACAGACAGGTAGTGGTGGGTATCCTGGAGGAAAGGGAAGGACGGGTTTCTGAAGCTGCAGGGAGTGGTGAGTGTGTGTGTGTGTGTGCGTGCTTTCTGAGCTTGGGAATGTCAGGTGGGGTAGGGTCCAGTATTGCAGGGTTCTTACTCTCGCAGGGAGTGTGTGTACAGTATTGCCAATCCCAAAGATTCAAAAACCCTGAGTCAGGCACCCAAAATCAGGAGATTGGCTTGACATCCTGAGTTTCTTTTAAACAAAATGGTGGGGTTCTTTTTATTTGTATTTTGCTTTCTGGTTCTTAGGATGCACTTGGGTCACATTTTCAAGCTTTTCTACATAACCATGAGAGCTAGAAAATTGCTTATTAAAAAAAAATGTAGCAGAGATTCTCATGTCATCATTTGTCTCCAGAAGCTGGATCTTTAACTACAAAATCAAATATTGTGAGACTCAGGCTAAAACCAAGAGAACTGGCACCAGCATATGTTGGTTTTTCTAAGTAGGGAGGGGCTGTGGAATTTCTGAACCAGGAGTGGGGCAGGCTGGGTTGGCTGGGATGCATGCAAGGAGAAATGAAGTCAAATGGTGAATGAAGATGTGGGAGCAGGGAGGGAGTGGTAGAGTAAAACCTAGATCAGCAAGGCTGGGACTAGGAGAAAACACTGAAAGGGTCACAGAGCGATCAATATTATTTTTTCCCATCCTGCCCTTTATTGTAAAGTGTCCCAGATTTTCATTCTGAAAGGGGAGTGGTTGGAGAGAGGGGGGAGAATGTCCCTTTCTCGTTCTGTTCCATAGATTAATAGATTACCAGGCCAGTAGGGACCACTGTGATCATCTAGTCTGATCTCCTGTATAACACACAATAGGAAATTTGAATTTCCATGCCAATTTCCTTTATCTCCCAGCAAAACACTGTGACACCCCCAACCACAGTGTCCCAGTTATTCTCTGTGAAAGTATGATCAATCCACAGAGTAGAAGGATGATGTAGGAAGTGGAGGAGGCAGACTGCTACTAACAACCTCCTCACTTATTCTGTGCATCAACCACTAGTGGTTCTGCCTTTTCTGGTGTAATGTAAAAAAAAATGATTTATATCTATACACAGGGAGGGAGGGGGGCTTTGTTTAATTTCTTCTTGTTGATGACCTAACTTGGCAGCACGTGGAGTACCTGATATTCTGGTGCTCTTGCCAAGAATCTATTACCACCATCAACAAGTGTGTGACATTTGGAACCAAATGTAATTAGATAAATAGTAGGGTTAATGACCTTGAATTTACCATGGAAGGCAACAACTCAATCCTCTTTAAATTGATTAAGAAAATAAATTCCTACAGAACAGAGCAGGCCTGAATAAGAACAAGCCGTAAAGGGAAGGGAGGGGTGTGTGTGAAACTGAAAAGGTTCACTGAGTTCTCCAGAGAGGGTAAAACAAAGATTTGGTTTTGAACTGACTTTCTGTTCCCTCGGGATCCCAGCTCTGTGATTCAGTTACTCACACGACTGTGTAATGCTTTGCCTTAAATACAAACAAACAAACAAGGCTGTTGAAGAAACCCATGTAATTATTCAGGTAACCTGCTCTGCAGTAACTCTACAAAATAAGATCCTTAACCTGACTAGGCAGACTGGGGATTTACTCTTTTGAGAACTCCCGAGCTAAGATACTCTCCAAATACAACCTAGCTCTAGTGAAGAGAAGAAAAGCCTTAGTGAAAGCTGACAGGCTAAGATTATCTCGTATTATCCTCAGCAAGACTCAAAGTCGTTTATTAAGGTCAGAGTTTTATATTCACAATACCAGGAGAGTTTGTTTATCTCAGGTATACATGCAGGGGCGGCTCTAGACATTTCGCCGCCCCAAGCACGGTGTCATGCCACGGGGGGCCTTCTGCCAGTCGCCGGTCCCGCGGCTCTGGTGGACCTCCCGCATGCGACTGGCAGAGTGGGAAGTCCACTGGCAGGGCGCCCCCCCGCCGCGTGCCGCCCCAAGCACACACTTGGTGTGCTAGGGCCTGGAGCTGCCCCTATATATATGTGGCCCTCATTACCACATGGTATCTGAGCACCACACAATCTTCAATGTATTTATTCTCACGACACACCTGGGAGGCAGGGGAATGCTGTTCTCCTCATTTGACACATAGGGACCTGAGGCACAGAGAGACTATGGTCTCTCAGGAAGTTTGTGATACAGCAGGGAATTGAACTCAGATTCCTCAAATCCTAACTACCAGCTCAACCACTGGACAACCCTTTCACTGATCTTAAGGGGTATGGAGCGTAGAAATCCCTGGGGCAGCTTGGAAAGTCTCAGACTTTCTGCTAAATTAATCCAGCAATAGGCACACCAAGAAAGAGACAGAGCAGGACCCTGATGGCATGATCTCATACTCTCTTGTAGAAAACACTGAATAATGTGTTTTTTTCCTCTCAGTGCTATTTAATTTCTCTTGGAAGGAATATTAATATTGCCATTTGTGTTAGTATTTACAATGATTTCCTACCTGACTCTCTTTTTCAGAGTCCTCTGGTTCAGATGAACAAAGACAAGACAAACTGCACTTCATGTGCAGTCTTCTGCCTTCTAAATTGGAATAAATACAATTAGGAGTTGGGCCATTTTACTGATTTTTACCTCTAAATCAATCCCAAGGTGGATGCAAATAGGTACAGTAACTCCTCACTTAATGTCGTCCTGGTTAACGTTGTTACGTTGCTGATCAATTAGGGAACGTGCTCGCTTAAAGTTGCCCAATGCTCCCTTATAACGTTGTTTGGCAGCTGCCTGCTTTGTCCACTGCTTGCAGGAAGAGCAGCCCATTGGAGCTAGCTGGTGGGGGCTTGGAACCAGGGTGGACCGGCAGTCCCCCATCAGCTCCCTGCTCCCCTAAGTTCTCTGTGCCACAGCTGCCCAGCAGGTTACCAATTGCTGGCAGTTCCGGCGTCCCTCGCCCCACTGCCATGTGCTGCTCCTGCCTTCTGCCTTGGAGTTGCTCCCGGGAGCCTCCTGCTTGGTGTGCGGGGGGCAGGGAAGAGGGGGCTAATGTCAGGGTGTCCCCTCCCCCCTGCTCCTGCCTCCACTTACTCCATCCCATAGAGCGGGTTGGGGGGACAAGACAGGGCTCAGGACAGAGGGAGCTTGCTGGTAGCAGTTGGTGTCTCAACTTCCTGATCTATTTAAAAAGGCAATGTACTTAGAGTGCAGTCAGTGTACATAAAGGGGCAATGGACATCTCTCTCACACACACACACACACAGAGTGTGTGTCTCTGTCTCTGACTGCCATGCTGTCTCCCCTCCCTCCATCTGTGGTGCCTTGTAGAGTGCGAGGTTACATTAACAACAATATGTTAACCCTTGAGGGCTCAACCGAGTGCTAGTTCATCATTTAGCACTAAGGCATTCCCTGTTCCACCCTCTGACTCCACCACCTCAATCAAGCTTTACAATCATCATTGCTGTGTACAGTATTAAATTGTTTAAAACTTATCCTGTGTATTTATATATATATATATAGTTTTTTATCTGATGAAAAAAATTTCCCTGGAACCTAACCCACCCTATTTACATTAATTCTTATGGGGAAATTGGATTTGCTTAACATCGTTTTGCTTAAAGTCACATTTTTCAGGAATATAACTACAATGTTAAGCGAGGAGTTACTGTAGAAGGTTGCTTTGCACTCTGTGGAGATAGTTGATCTGGCGATGATTTCACAGATGTCCTACTTTATACATCACAGACTCATCTCCCATAGGCTCAGTACCATGTCAATAATGCTCAAACACGAGGGCCTGATCCAGCTCTCACCAACACCACAACAAAACATTGCTAAAGTAAATGGAGTCAAACCTGTTTTAAAACAGTGCCAAAGGAGAATGTGATTCTGGATCTCTAAGATCCCTAAGGCTGCACTAGTTAGGTACGGTCTCCTCTTGTCTTGGAATGGGGCCTAGGTTTCATAATGACAGCTGCCCCTGAAATCAGCTTTTTCCCCCTCACATCTTTTCCCCTCTGTCTGGGATGGTGCCTTTCCTTCCATTACCTGACATGCATGTCTCTTGTCAACTGTTTTTATTGTTGTAATAACACTAAGAACACAAAATTCTGTAAGGCTTAAAATTGAACAAAAAAGAAGCATTAACAGAAAACATAAAACCTTTGAATCTTCATTGATCATGAGCTTGTAATAAGACCCAGTCAATGAGGGAGCTACTTTTACATGCAGACCTATAAACTCTGGTCCCCTATCCTGAGTCACAATAGGATTATTAGAGGCATGTCTCATCAGTCTGTTTTTTTAAACTGTTTTTTCTTGGGATTAGTTAAATTAAAAGACCCTATGCATTAAAATGAAAGGGAGAAATGGCACAGAAGTCTTGTTAATCAGATATCCTGCGGCTATTTTGATTCCCTCTGTTGGCTCACTTGTCCACGTTTTAATATGTCAGTGTTACTCATGCTTGATTGAAATGACTATTGTGATGCTTGAATTTCATCACTGTAGTACAATGTGCTCGGAAGGCTCTGGTATGCAAAATTACCTGGTCCATTCTGCAGACTTTTCATTAATGCTGACAAAGATTATTACTAAACAGTGAAAATTATCCTCACTAAATGAGTTAATTCTTTTTCTGGACATTAAATCTGGTTTATTTTATTTTTCTCCTGTGCAATACTGCTTCTTATTCTTAAGTTTTTGTGCAATATTTGCTGGCACAATTTATATAGTGGTAGTTGAAAACTTAATACATAAAAATCAGTTTTTAGAATCCATCTTTTATAAAGTGCAGAAAACCTCATCTGAAGACAGTGTGTGCCCCATCAGAACCCAAAGTGCTGATCTGAGATCTGCAGTGCACATTTTGACACCAATGGCAATCCTGCATATGTAGGGTGAGCTGCATGCAAGAATGGAGATTCATTCTGAGGGCAGAAATTTGCACTCAGTACTGTGGGTATGTCTACACTACGAAATTACTCCGATTTTATGGAAGTCAATTTTTGGGAACAGACTGTATAAAGTCGAGTGCATGCGTCCACACTAGGCACATTAATTCGGTGGTGTGCATCCACAGTACCACGGTAAGCGTCAACTTTCCGAGCAGTGCACTGTGGCAGCTATCCCACAGCTCCTGCAGTCCGCGCTGCCCACTGGAATTCTGGGTTGAGCTCCCAATGCCTGATGGGGCCAAAAATTTGTCGCGGGTGGTTATGGGTAAATGTTGTCAGTCAACCCTCCCTCTGTGAAAGCAATGGCAGACAATCATTTCGCGCCCTTTTCCCTGGATTGCCTGAGCAGACACCATAGCATGGCAAGCATGGAGCCCATTCAACCTTTTTGCACTGTCACCGTATGTCTACTGGATGCTGCTGACAGACACAGTACTCCAGGGCTACACAGCAGCAGCTCCTTGCCTTTGCAAGTTAGCAAAGACAGTTACCAGTTATACTGTACCATCTGCTGCTTTGCAAGTTGACAATGACGGTTACCAGTTATACTGTACCGTCTGCTGCTGTTCATGGGTGCTCCTGGCCAGCCTCGGTGAGGTCGGTCGAGGGCACTTAGGCAGACATGGGTGCTCCTGGCCGGCCTCCGTGAGGTCAGTCGGGGGCGCCTGGACAAAAATGGGAATGGCTCCCCAGGTCATTCCTTTCTTTTAGTTTTGTCTAATGGAGATTCAGTGCTGCCTAGAATATCAGACAAGTCTACTAAAGAACCACAGCTATAAGTGGCTGCTCCAGGTCAGAGCCCCAGACAACCAGCAGAAATGATGGGGGGTGCCCGTACAACAACCTCACCTGTTGCTTCCCTCATCCCCCACCCCTCCTGGGCTACCTTGGCAGTTATTCTCCCATTTGTGTGATGAAGTAATAAAGAATGCATGAATTTGAAACAACACTGACTTTATTGCCTTTGCAAGCAAAGATCAAAGGGGGGAGGGGAGAAGGTTGGCTTACAGAGAATTAGAGTGAACCACCATTTTGCACTTGCTCAGCCTATAGTTGAACTGCTCCTTACTACTGTCCAGGCTTCATGAGCCATGGGAGCAAGGGGTAGGCTGGGGTAAGTGCGACCACGTGGTGCTGCCGACTGTGAGAGCAGCCTGAGGCAGAAGCCTCCAGCTCACATGATATTCCAGGCAGGACTGAATCTCCATTACACAGAACTTAGAGAGACTGACCTGAAGTCATTCCCTTTTTTTTCCAGGCGCCCCCGACCGACCTCACCGAGGCCAGCCAGGAGCACCCACGGGACGACGATGACGGATATCAGTCATACTGCATCGTCTGCCATCTGCAAGGCAAGGGAAGGCAAGGGGATGCTGCTGTGTAGCGCTCAAGTACCGCATCTGCCAGCCAGGGGCAGCTCTAGGTATTTTGCCGCCCCAAGCACGGCAGGCAGGCTGCCTTCGGGGACTTGTTTGCGGGAGGTCCACAGTCCTGCAGATTCGGCGGCATGCCTTCAGGAGGTCCGCTGAAGCAACACTATTCACATTACATAGCACATGTGATTTCAGTACAAGGTCATTTTTTGCATCTTATATTGAGTTCCTGCGGTTTTGGTGTTTAGACATCAAACACGACAGGCAATATAACTCGGCTTGCAGGTGGCCATGGTAAACCATAGTCTTTCAGTTTCTGCAATCTTCATAACAGCAGTGCCCTCCTTTCTCATACCAAGCAAAGCCTGTTGAGTTGTCCATTTTGGGCTGTGGTTTTCGTGTTAACGTGCAGCAGCAGCAACCAAACTACCCCTCCCCATTCTTTTCTCTGGGATGACCGCTTTAACCCTCCCCCCTACCGCACCGCATGGCTGGTATAAGGGAAGATTCCTGCTCTCCATACACAAACAGCTCCGAGTGAAGCACCCCTCCCCCACCTCCTTTTCTCTGCAATGATCACTTTAACCCTTCCCCAACTACGTGGCTGGTATCAGGGAAATTTGCTGCTAGCCAAATGCGAACAGCTCAGCACCAATGTCCCAATACCCCACCGCTTGGCTAACTGCAAGGAGGATTTCTTTTCACCCACAGGCAAACAACCTGAAGATAACACAGGGAGATAAAGAACGGATGTTGCTTGAATGCCAGCAAACACCGGGATCATACGCTGCCAGACTTTGTGATGCAATGATACCAGATTACTTGCTACTAGCATGGCGTGGTAAAGTGTCCTACCACGGAGGACAAAATAAGGCTGCTCTTCCCAGAAACCTTCTGCAAAGAGTACTTCCAAGAGAGCTTCATGGAGATGACCCTGGAGGATTTCTGCTCCATCCCCAGACACATTAACAGACTTTTCCAGTAGTTGTACTGGCCACGAATGCATCCCAAGTCCTCAGGGCAAATTAATCATTAAAAAATGGTTGCTTTTAAACCATGTTTTATATTTACAAAGGTACACTCACCAGAGGTCCCTTCTATGGCTTCATGGCCTGGGATACCACCTTGGAAGGGTATTTCAGTCAGGATGAGAAGGAGATTCTGGCTGTCAGGGAGAATGGTGTGCTGTGTGGTCTCCTCAACCTCCTCCTCCTCCTCATCTTCCCAGTCCACAAAATCCTTAGTCATAGCGACTGAGAGTACCCCATCATCAAGTCTACAGATAGGGGTGGGATAGTGGTGGCGGCCCCCTTAGAATTGCCTGCAGCTCAGCGTAGAAGCAGCATGTCTGCAGCTCTGCCCCAGAACGTCCGTTGATTTTCTGGTACGCTTGTCTCAGCTCCTTAAGTTTCATGCAGCACTATGTTGAGTCCCTGTTGTGGCCTCTGTTCATCATGGCCGTGGAGATTTTTTCAAATGTTTTGGCATTCTGTCTTTTGGAACGAAGTTCTGATAGCACAGACTCATTTCCCCATACAGTGATCAGATCCAGTACCTCCCATACGGTCCATGCTGGAGCTCTTTTTTGATTCTGGGACTGAATGGTTACCTGTGCTGATGAACTCTGCACGGTTACCTGTGCTGATCAGCTCCCCACGCTGGGCAAACAGGAAATGAAATTCAAAAGTTCGCGGGGCTTTTCCTGTCTACCTGGCCAGCGCATCTGAGTTCAGATTGCTGTCCAGAGCGGTCACAATGGTGCACTGTGGGACAGCTCCCAGAGGCCAATACTGTCGAATTGCATTCACACTAACCCTAATTTGAACCGGCAATGTTGATTTCAGCGCTACTTCCCTCGTTGGGGAGAAGTACAGAAATCGATTTTAAGAGCCCTTTATGTCGACAAAAATGGTTTTGTTGTGTGGACTGGTGCAGGGTTAATTTGATTTAATGCTGCTAAATTCAACCTAAACTCGTAGTGTAGACCAGGCCTGTGTGTTGTAGGCTAGGACTGTCAGAAGTGCAAAACAGTGACTTAACTCAGCTCCCACTGAAGTTGGTGGGAGTTTAACCATTCTCTCCAATGAGAGCTGTAGGAATGACCCCGGGCCCACAGGCCTGGATACCTTATTATTGAGGCATTTTGTTCTTGTCTGCAAGCTAGGCACACCCGGCTTCTTATCACAGGAACTTGGCTTTCCTCCATCCTCCCCTGTACTTTCACACAGACGGCCCCGTTTGCATCTGGCGGTGTTTTGTAACTTGCCCCCCTTGCAGTTTCTCACAAGACTGCCGTGTCTGCAGCTGGGGCTGTTTTTGCAGTTTGCTATGCTCTTGAGCTCGTGATGGAAGATTTTTGTAAAGAATCTTGATTTGTGCTGTGCAATTGCGCATGTGTAATCTTAGATAATAAAAGAGGCAGGTGAACTCAGAAAAGCAGCTTTTTCACCTCCTCAGTTACCCTGAAACTTGGTGTCGAGTTTTTCCTTCAGAGAGCAGAGCTAGGTTGATACTTACAGCTTCTGAAAATCCCCCTTGTAATTCTCACACATTGCACAGTTCAGACATGCCACCAGTTACTTTGCTTTTAATCCAAGAGATAATGAATGAAATTGTGAGTTATCCATAGGAATGGGCAAATGATTTAAGTCAAAACAATGGAGTCCTACCTCTTTGTCAAAACCTCCACTCATTTTAAAGCATTCAATTTGAACAGCATCTTTCCTGAGCTTCTGAAATGTTTGGAGAGGGCTTTGTTATGATTTATGTGAATGGGACTTTTATAATAAATGAACCCCAAATGGGGTATCTTTATATTTGGGAAGATGCCTTGGACTATTTTTCCTCAGAAGGAGGGAAACCAAAGCAGGTGCCCTTGTCGTGCCACAGCCTGCTGCAGGAGGGCGCTCTGGAGGGAGAGGGGACAGACTGTCCTATGGCCAGGAGTAGCCCCACCATGGACACCAGGCTGCCTCTCAATGTGATGGAGCCACTCTGCATGGAAAGATGACATTAGAGAAGAGGCAGGGCATGGGAGAGGTAGTGGGTTATAGAGTGAGAGAGGGCTGAGTGGGGAAAGAGGCCACAGGGACCTCCCCAAAGTGCTGGGTAACTTGAATCAACTTCAAAGATGCTAAATGAAATATCTGTGTGTCTCTTCATTGTCTCAAGCTTTAAGTTGAAGTGTATAAAATACTAAGTTAAAAATTCGTGTAATTATACGTCTCATCTTTATTTAAGCCTATCCCAGAAACAAGGGCTTTTCTTTCTGAGGTTTCATAAAAAATATTATAGCTTCTCTCTTTTTTCATTCTAGCTTTTTAAAAAGCCACATATAAACCAGTAGTGAAGTCCCATATTGTCAAATTTGCTGATATGAAGACACCCAGACAGCCCAGGCCTAGAGAGAGATGTTTTGTCACAAACACAACTCAGAAAATAACATGTGAAACTGGAAAAGCATCAGTCTCTTTCTGCTGTATTAAGAGAACTTTAAGCGTTTCCTAGAAGCTAACTGACAACTGCAAGAAATAAATCTGGTTGTCTTAAATAGAATTCCTGCTCTGAGCTAACTTTCCCACAAATAATTGACTCATCTGCAAAAGGCTTTGAGAGGCAGTGATGAACAGAATGCAGAAGAAATGGAAATGTTAATCCAGTGCTATGCAAAGATCTGTTAGGAATGGCTGTGACTGCTAAATGAGAAACAAGAAGACTAGAAAAATAATAGACAGAGAATAATAGCCAGAGGTTGTTTTTTTTTACCAATGTGAGGGTTATACTCTAGTAAAGTGTTGAACAATCCTTTCTTAGGTTAAAAGCTTATCTATGGGGTACCTCTGGTTTTAAAGTGCTTTTGACTTATATTGCTTGAAAATTAAGAGCTTTGGAAAACATACCCAAGCAATTTATTTAATTATACTTGGCATTTTAACCTAAGTACAGTCATCAAAGAGTGAAATCAATGCACAGTTTATCTTTTTGCTTAAGCCAGTTGGAATAGTTGCCTTCTGTGACTACACACAAAAATAATTGTTATTAGTGATAGGGCAGAAGGTTTGTGTTTGGGGAGTGGGCTGCTTGTGGATATAAATAAATTAACCAACATTCAACTAATTATGCCAGTTTTGAAGAACACATGAAGCTATTCTCTGATGCTCTCTATACAGTTTCAGATAATAGCTTTGAAGTGGGCTGTGTACATGTGGGGGGGGGAGGAATCTTTGATGCAGGCTGTGCTGGAGAAAAAGCTTTAATTAGTTTTGCTCTCATATTTCTGTAGCTTTTTTATTAATTTTGTTTATATTGGGTATCACACTCTCAATTTCTTGCTCATTCTTTGGAAAACAATATTTCAGATATGGAGTATTTTAGTTCTAACAGCCTATTACTACAAGACAGGCCATCCTAGCTGTGATGTGGTTCTTCACACCTGAATCTGCTGCTGGAAAAATTGAGAGGACAAACTTAGGATGGAGCTGGCAACACGTCAAGCAAATTCAACCATTGGAACAAGGAATCAATACCCAGTAGCATTCCTGCACTTTCTAACACCATGTGGGAGCCCTGTACCTCAGGAGGCAAGGCATGTCTTTTCCTGAAGCTAAGGACCTAAAGTTAATCACCCTGAAGAAATCAATCCCTGAGCATCTTCAGTTCCCTGTAGGAATAATGTATGCTTCCCTCTCATCGGGAATCTGCATCACACATTGCATCCCAAATGTGGGCCTCAGCAGCTTAAGAAATACGGCGGCAGCTTACTCCATGCATTGTCCTGTCAATTTCGATGAGACTGCTCACGGGCAAAGTACTACTCAACATGAGGCAAATTGTCAGAACCTGGCCCTTTGAAAGCAAGCTGCCTTCAAGAGCATTGACAAGTTTTCACTGACGGAGGTACCCAATGTTTTATTTATCAACTAACAGCTAGATTTTGACTCTCTTTGCATGTCCACATGCAGGGCCGGCTCCAGGCACCAGCGCAGCAAGCAGGTGCTTGGGGTGGCCAACACAAAGGGGTGGCACGTCCGGCTCTTCGGTGGCAGGTCCCTCAGTCTCTCTCGGAGGGAAGGACCTGCCGCCGAATTGCCACCGAAGAATGAAGCGTCGGCGGCAGAAGTGCCGCCGATCACGGCTTGTTTCTTTTTCTTGTTTTGCTGCTTGGAGTGGCAAAAATGCTGGAGCCAGCCCTGCCCACATGGCAGTATAAGGAGGAGTAGGAATCCCATTTATGTCCCTGCACAGGCTTCCTGGACCTTAGGTTTGGGTATGCAGAAGCAAACCAGTGCTGCATCTCCACTTAGTCCCTTCCCCGATCAGATGGATGGAAAAAGTGGAGACTTGACTCTCACAACTTCAATGCACCAGCCACCAGAACTGAGTGGAGGTGGCAGCACGCATGTTATTTGCTGCTGGTGTGAGCCATCTTTTCTTGGGGCAGTATAGCAAATGTCTGGCCTAGTGCTATCAGCTGTTATGATGGCCACCATCTTGGCTGGCACTAGGGATTGAACTGGGGACCTCCAGAGCTGGAAGTCTCTATAGTTTGGTAAAGAGCCAGGATCTCAAACTAAGAAGTGAAAGTGAACCGCATTCTCAGTGTATTGGGCACTGCTCCACATACACTGACCAGTGGATTACACTGTCCTTGGGACATAAGGGAACCAAGTGTTGATTTTGAGATCCAAGTTACCTAAGCATCACTAGCCCTCCTGCTCCATATACTGAACAAAGAACACACTGAGGCAGTGTTACTGCTCCCCAACCTTGGTATTGTAATTCCTGTTTCTCGACAGAAGTATAAACAGTGTTACGAGAAACAACCAGAAAATACCAGGGTCCAGGATTTTGCAGCAAGTGGCATCTGCCATGTAACTCTAGTGCTATTGTGACTGACTGCTTTGCTCTTTGCCAGTGCAGCTGATGCTGTTGGACAGAGCATGACTAGTGTTTATATCAGAGTAGACCATCTGGAAACATAATCAGAATCCACAGCCTCAGGGGATTACTGAACCCAGCAGAGCATGAAAGGAAGATTTGTGCCCACAGCTATTTGGTTCTGTCATGACCTTAGCTCTGTACAGCAATAATTTTGACCCTTTAATGTGACTAAATCAAGTACAGTTACTTTCACAGGCGCCAGTCCAGTCCGCTGTCAAAAAAGTAAGACACTGTTCAGTGGCAGGTGTCCACACAACTTAAAGCCTTGAGTATGCTATAAAATCCATACAGAGTTGTCAAAATATCTTGTACCCCATTAATTACAGACACAAATTCTTGTAAATTTATCTTACTTGCAAAGTAAAATATTGAGCAATCTATTTTTGTTCAGTTTTGGTTGTACTCAAAGAGCAGAAGCAAAGCTTTGACCTCAGCTATTGGCTCTTCAATCAAAGTGTTGCTTTTTCATATTGAGTGTCAACTTCCTATTAAAAAACAGTCTGTGCCTGGAATATAATGCAAAGTTTACACACACAAGCAGCCTCACTGGGGTCACAGGGACTAGTCTCAGTGCATAAAGTTAAGCGGGTGCTTACATCTTTGCAAGATGGGGGACTTGGATAAGAAAATATAACGGAGCATATTATGCAGCAGTTTTTAAGCAGAATGCCCCATTGACCTCTGAGGGATGTTCTGCTTTTAATAAAAGGCACAGTTTGATGCAGTTGTATTTCCATACCCAAAGTATTGATCTTACAAATATTTAAGCATGTGCTTAACTTCCGGCACAGTAACTAGTTCCATTGATCTCAATAAGCCTATTTGTGTGTGTGTGTGTAAAGCTCAGCATGTGTATAAGGCCTAAGTCTTTTCAGGAATGGACACATAGCGAATAGGAAAGATTACATTCATTTGATGTCAAGTACTTTTTTCCTTGAACTTAAATTACTTGGGGTAGTTCCATCCGCTGATGGGGTGCGGAGGGTAAAGAGTTTCCATTTTACATCAGTGTAAACCAAGGAAAGCTCCAGCTCTTTATCAGGTACCCCCAATTAAATGACAGACCATATCGGAAGGTGGTGGCTACTGAAAGGCCTCGTGTTATTTGTGTAGAGCCGTTCATTGCAAAATAACATGAGGGAAGGGAATCAAATAACTTGATTTTTTGTATTTCTAGCCAGTCATTTTAAGAGCAGTGTCAATATTTCTGAGTGTTTAAACAAATGCTAACATACAAGATGATATCTGCAGGATTACCTAAGGGATTTTGTACATCCAATTTCCAAAAAACAAATGTAAATTGGGCATCCAAATTCCCTTGATAGCTTCAAAAATCTTAGCTATAGCATATCCATAAAACTTATTAAATATGTTAAAAACAACACAGAACCAATGAGGAGAGGAAAGGAAAAAGGAAACTATTGTACTCAATACTTGTAGGGCATGCAGATGCCCCACACTGATGAGGTTGGCATAAAAAACCTAGTTAAAGATAAAAGAATCTTATTCTTAATTCTTTTTTGATGATCTTTTCTTCCTAATTGCCCTTACCATCAATACCACTTAGCCAGTGGGTTCTAAGGTCTTCTTTGTGACTAATGTGACTGAGGAGTTTCAGCAGGACCACCATACTAACTAAAGTTTTCTTGACTCATGCACTATAAAAGCAAACCATCCATTATTCTGACTGACAAAATATGCTTATCAGAACCAAAGGTCCATCTAACCCACTATCCTGTCTTCTGACAGCGCCCAATGTCAGATGCGTCAGAGGGAATGAACAGACAGGACAATTATCGAGTGATCCATCCCCTGTTGTCCAGTCCCTGCTTCTGACAGAATTTTAGGGACACCCAGAGCACACAGTTTTGTCCCTGAGCATCTTGGCTAATAGCCATTGATGGACCTATCCTCCATGAACTTATGTAATTACTTTTTGAACACTCTTATACTTTTTGGCCTTCACAACATCCCCTGGCAATGACTTCCACAGGTTGACTGTATGTTGTGTGAAACAGTACTTCCTTATGTTTGTGTTAAACCTGCAGCCTATTAATTTCATTGGATTGCCCCTGGTTCTTTTGTTATGTGAAGGAGTAAATAGCATTTCCCTATACACTTTCTCCACACCGGTCATGATTTTATAGACTTCTGTTCTATTCCCCCTTAGTTATCTCTGTTCTAAAATGAACAGTCTCAGTCTTTTAAATCTCTCCTCACATGAAAGCTGTTCCATACCCCTAATCATTTTTGTTGCCCTTCTATGTACTTTCCCTAATTCTAATATATCTTTACTGAGATATGTAGAACCTTGAATACTGCATGCAGTTCCGGTGGAGGGACGAGAACTGCATTCAGTATTTAAGGTGAGGGCATATCATGGATTTATATGTAGCATCACAACATTTACAGTGTTATTCTCTAACCCTTCCCTAATGGTTCCTAACATTGTTTGCTTTTCTGACTGCCACTGCACAGATATTTTTCAGAGAAGTATCCATGTTGACTTCAAGATCTCTTTCTTGAGTGGTAACAGTTAAGTTAGACCCCATCATTTTATATGTATAGTTGGGATTATGTTTTCCAGCGTGCATTACTTTGCATTAATCAACACTGAATTTCATCTGCCATTTTGCTGCCCAGCACCCAGTTTTGTGAGATCCCTTTGTAACTCTTTGCAGTTGGCTTTGGACTTAACTAACTTGAGTAATTTTGTATTGTCTGCAAACTTTGCCACCTTGCTGTTCCCCCCTTTTTCCAGATCATTTATGAATCTGCTGAACAGCACCGATCCCTGTATATATTCTTGGGGGGATAGCACTATTTATCTCTTTCCAGTGTAAAAACTGACCATTTATTCCTACCCTTTGTTTCCTATCTTTTTACCAGTTACTGATCCAGAAGAGAACATTCCCTCTTATCCCATGACTGCTTAGTTTCCTTAAGAGCCTTTGGTGAGGGACCTTATCAAAGGCTTTCTGAAAGTCCAAGTACACTATCAACTGGATCACATTTGTCCACATGCTTACTGACACCCTCAGAGAAGTTGAATAGATTGGTGAGGCATGATTTTCCTTTGCAAAATCCATGTTGACTCCTCTCCAACATGTCTGATAACTGTTTTTTTAATAGAGTTTTAACCAATTTGCCTGGTACTGAAGTTAGGCTTACGAGCCTCCAAGTGACATGATTGCACCTGGAGCCTTTTTAAAAAATTGGCATTGCATTAGCTATCCTCCAGTCACCTGATACAGACGCTGATTTAAATGACAGGTTACATACCACAGTTGTAAAAGCAGCAAAGAATCCTGTGGCATCTTATAGACTAACAGACGTTTTGGAGCATGAGTTTTCGTGGGTGAATACCCACTTCGTTGGATGCTATTCACCCACGAAAGCTCATGCTCCAAAATGTCTGTTACTCTATAAGGTGCCACAAGATTCTTTGCTGCTTTTACAGATCCAGACTAACACGGCTACTCCTCTGATACTTGATACCACAGTTGGTAGTTCTGCAATTTCATATTTGAGTTCCTTCAGAACCCTTGAGTGGATCCCATCTTCTCCTGGAGATTTATTACTGTTTAGTCTATAATTTATAACTTCACAAGACCATCTACTACCCCCCATTTTAAAAAAAATAGATATCAGAATACCTTTGTTAAAGAATATATATTTTTAAGTTATATTAGGACAAAACCAAATCTGTACTGCCTTGGTGCATGGAATCAGATTTGTATTTTAAGGTGTGACCTACACTGTAACCTAATGCCCTAATCTGATTCTTCATTCTTCGTATCATTGTGTGTATTTCCATTCCTGAGCCTGCCCTGCAGCAAAGATGTAACATGGATGCGATAAGCTAACCTGGTCTGATACTGCACTCTATCAAATAAACATTGCAGTTGTCCTTCCATTACTTATTTGTGTAGTTCTAAGGCACGCAATTATAAATAAATCTCTTGCACAGTCAAAATGACTTTAATCTGGTCTAAAAAGAACTAACTGCAGATGGTTTGTCTGGAAAGTACAGACCGGGGCTATGTAATCATGATCTGGTAGCTTACGTATAGTATTATATCAAATAAATTAGAATTAAAGACAAACCAAAGAAATTGGACAACATAGATAAATATTAATGGCTTGTATAATCCACTCACATGGACATGCCATATATATGGCTTAACTCATTCATACCTACGCTCAGTGGGCCTCTACTCCCAAGTGCAGTCTCCCCCTTCATATTAAATCATTCCCACTACATTATTATGAGGTAAAAACTTTAGCTGTGTGTATGCAACATAAAGATGAAAAGAGAACGAACTACTCCCCAGAACAATAGACTAGATTGTGCCCATTCATGTGAAAATCTGCAGGAGGGAGGAAAATCTATATTATATTACAGAAGAACCTCAGAGTTATGAACTGACCAGTCAACCACACACCTCATTTGGAACTGGAAATACGCAATCAGCAGCAGCAGAGATTTTAAAGAAATAAATACAGTAAACTACTAAAAAAATTAAGGAGATTTTTAAAAAAAAAATTGACAAGGTAAGGAATCTGTTTCTGTGCTTGTTTCTTATAAATTAAGATGGCTAAAAGCAGCATTTTTCTTCTGCACAGTAAAGTTTCAAAGCCATGTAAAATCAATGTTCAGTTGTAAACTTTTGAAAGAACAACCATAATGTTTTGTTCCGAGTTAGGAACATTTCAGAGTTACGAACAATCTCCATTCCTGAGGTGTTCGTAATTCTGAGCTTCTACTGTCTCAGGGGGTTGGATTTGGCAACTCACTGCAAAACCTTCCATTCACATCTCTAAAATGTTAGCTACAGAAACACCCTTTCTAACTCAAGTACCACTATAAAAGAGGCTATTGAGGCCTGATGCCTCGCATTAAGATGGTCCTCTTTGAATGTATTGTAAAAATGATGCTTTAAAATGTTCATTGTGCCTGGTACTACTGATACCTCCCAGACCATGCTGCAGGCCGTCAGTGCAGTGGGCTTCTGTTCTTAAGGGGGTGAAGTAGGAGGACCCAGACCCTCCCTCTCCCCCAGATCCCAGCCCAGGGTCCTGTAAGAAGTGACACTGCATAACTGGCTGGATAACCGTACTCAGAGAGTGGTTATTAATGGCTCCCAATCCTGCTGGAAAGGTATAACAAGTGGGGTTCTGCAGGGGTCTGTTTTGGGACCGGCTCTGTTCAATATCTTCATCAA